>NW_026963609.1:0-25457 GCF_036588685.1 Mytilus trossulus | reverse complement strand
TTTTCATATGTCTTTGATTTCCCTATAATTCTTGAATGGTTATAGATACAGAAAATTTAAGCAGTGAAAAATGTTGAGTACTTCAAGGGGCAACTTTGTTACTTTATGATTGTATTGGTTTTACCATTATGTAAGGGACATAACCCCCATTGATGGTTTATAAAAAGCCATTATTGGGCAAAACTCTTAAACAAAAGGTCCTTGACCCATAGGGTCTTTTGCAATGACATTGTGAAGCAATGACCTTGACAAAGGTCACAAGGTCAAAGGTCAAGGTCATGTCCATATGTGATTTGGGGCACTACTTGAAGAGTTTTATGTGTGTTTGCCTGCCAACCAACCAAACAATCAATCAATCAATCAATCAATCAATCAATCAATCAATCAATCAATCAATCAATCAATCAATCAATCAATCAATCAACCAATCAATCAATCAATCAATCAATCAATCAATCAATCATGATCATGATCAATCAACCAATAATGATCATGATCAATCAATCAATCAGAGGATTCAAGATCTTCTTTGTTTCTTTTACGCTGTTTCAACTGACCCTATCCAACGTGTTTAACCAACCAACCAACCAACCAACCAACTAATCAATCAATCAATCAATCAATCAATCAATCAATCAATCATGATCATGATCAATCAATCATGTTTCTGTCTCATGTGTTTAATATAGGGTCCAAGATCTTTGTTTCTTTTTCGCTGTTTCAATTGACCCTATCCAACGTGTTTAACCAACCAACCAACCAACCAACCAACCAACCAACCAACCAGCTAATCAAGTAATCAATCAATCAATCAATCAATCAATCATGATCATGATCAATCAATCATGTATCCGTCTCATGTGTTTAATATACGGTCCAAGATCTTCTTTGTTTCT
Organism: Mytilus trossulus; assembly: GCF_036588685.1. NCBI lineage: Eukaryota > Metazoa > Mollusca > Bivalvia > Mytilida > Mytilidae > Mytilus > Mytilus trossulus. The sequence continues at coordinate 24,561 of NW_026963609.1, read as the reverse complement.
TTTTCGCTGTTTCAATTGACCCTATCCAACGTGTTTAACCAACCAACCAACCAACCAACCAACTAATCAATCAATCAATCAATCCAGTAATCAATCAATCATAATCATGATCAATCAATCAATCAGTCAAGTAATCAATCAATCATGATGATGATCAATCAATCATGTTTCATGAAAAATTGAAATTTAATATTGTTCTTGCGTCACTTCTGAAAAAAAAATCCACATGTACTCTGAAACTACAAGTACAATCGACCTCAAAATTTGCAGTCAGCAGTGCATACATGTACTAAAAGTTTATAAAAAAACTTGGTGCAGCTCCATCTCAAGAATTTTCCTAGAGAAAATAAATGGCAATGCCGTAAAAATCGCTGGCTAGGTCCGTAAATCTCAGTAAAAACCTACAATAAAATGTCCGCTCCGAGATTGAAATACTAATCTGTGTTACAAACAAGTGCTGAAAAATGTACATTATCAGAAAATAATCAATAAATGTGTTTTAAAGTTACACCGGATCAATTAAATCCAAAACATGCACTGCCCGTGAACTGTCAACAAGATGTCAATTTCCTACAATGACAAAAGAAATTACATTGTGTACATTCCATCTCTATAGATGTTGTCTGTCCAACGTCCCGACCTAAAGAGAAATAAAAAGACTATCTTTTCGTTATTATAAACCCGTGTCACGTGATGTGGCGCGCGCGCTGTACCTAAAATAAAAGAAAAACTTTCCAAACTAAACATGAACCTTTTCCGGTAACAATAATATAAACCCCATACAGAAACAAACAAACAAACAAACAAACAAACAAACAAACACCCCCCCCCCCAATTCAATTAGTTTTAAAGGGGGAAAGACCCCCTACAATTGCTTTTTTAAAGCAATTGATTTATATTGTAAAGAACCTTTTTAACCATTCTGTTCCGTTAATAAAAAAAAAAAAAAAAAAAAAATCCCGAGACCCCGTTTTGCCCCCCCCCCCCTTTTTTTTTTAACCCTTCACTTACAACTGAATGTAGGTTGTGTGCTATCGATCCTTTCAACGTAAAACGAACGACAACTCCAGTTTTTTCCATATTATTAGGTCTTTCCACTTTTCTGTGGAAAGTCCTATTGTATTTGTTCTGATTATTATTATTATTATTATTATTATTATTATTATTTTTTTTCTTCCGCCAAATTTTTTTCTTGCGATAAATGTTTGTTTCGCAATATGTCGCTTAGATATTTCTCATATGGCATCGTATAGTTTATGCGCTTTTAAATTTCACCCTGCTAAGCCGAACCATTTTCTTTGTGAGAGTTATCTCCCTATTCACTGTTTATCATGTGTGTGCATCTCCTTCGTAACAAAAAAAGATAGCGACAAAATTCTTTTCACAAATTGTTCGTTACATCCTCAGTAATTTTTGGCGTATTTGGATCGAAGCGATTCGATGAAATTTTATAGGAGTTATCTACCTTTACGGAATAAATTTGTCGCTATATTTTTTTAACTCATAAACCGTTAACCGTATAACCCTGGAATGTTTTTATTTGAGTCCCCTGATTCCTAACTAAGAAAATTAGGTCAAGGTCAAAGGTCAAGGTCATATTTTAGATTTTCATATGTCTTTGATTTCCCTATAATTCTTGAATGGTTATAGATACAGAAAATTTAAGCAGTGAAAAATGTTGAGTACTTCAAGGGGCAACTTTGTTACTTTATGATTGTATTGGTTTTACCATTATGTAAGGGACATAACCCCCATTGATGGTTTATAAAAAGCCATTATTGGGCAAAACTCTTAAACAAAAGGTCCTTGACCCATAGGGTCTTTTGCAATGACATTGTGAAGCAATGACCTTGACAAAGGTCACAAGGTCAAAGGTCAAGGTCATGTCCATATGTGATTTGGGGCACTACTTGAAGAGTTTTATGTGTGTTTGCCTGCCAACCAACCAAACAATCAATCAATCAATCAATCAATCAATCAATCAATCAATCAATCAATCAATCAATCAATCAATCAATCAATCAATCAACCAATCAATCAATCAATCAATCAATCAATCAATCAATCAATCATGATCATGATCAATCAACCAATAATGATCATGATCAATCAATCAATCAGAGGATTCAAGATCTTCTTTGTTTCTTTTACGCTGTTTCAACTGACCCTATCCAACGTGTTTAACCAACCAACCAACCAACCAACCAACTAATCAATCAATCAATCAATCAATCAATCAATCAATCAATCATGATCATGATCAATCAATCATGTTTCTGTCTCATGTGTTTAATATAGGGTCCAAGATCTTTGTTTCTTTTTCGCTGTTTCAATTGACCCTATCCAACGTGTTTAACCAACCAACCAACCAACCAACCAACCAACCAACCAACCAGCTAATCAAGTAATCAATCAATCAATCAATCAATCAATCATGATCATGATCAATCAATCATGTATCCGTCTCATGTGTTTAATATACGGTCCAAGATCTTCTTTGTTTCTTTTTCGCTGTTTCAATTGACCCTATCCAACGTGTTTAACCAACCAACCAACCAACCAACCAACTAATCAATCAATCAATCAATCCAGTAATCAATCAATCATAATCATGATCAATCAATCAATCAGTCAAGTAATCAATCAATCATGATGATGATCAATCAATCATGTTTCATGAAAAATTGAAATTTAATATTGTTCTTGCGTCACTTCTGAAAAAAAAATCCACATGTACTCTGAAACTACAAGTACAATCGACCTCAAAATTTGCAGTCAGCAGTGCATACATGTACTAAAAGTTTATAAAAAAACTTGGTGCAGCTCCATCTCAAGAATTTTCCTAGAGAAAATAAATGGCAATGCCGTAAAAATCGCTGGCTAGGTCCGTAAATCTCAGTAAAAACCTACAATAAAATGTCCGCTCCGAGATTGAAATACTAATCTGTGTTACAAACAAGTGCTGAAAAATGTACATTATCAGAAAATAATCAATAAATGTGTTTTAAAGTTACACCGGATCAATTAAATCCAAAACATGCACTGCCCGTGAACTGTCAACAAGATGTCAATTTCCTACAATGACAAAAGAAATTACATTGTGTACATTCCATCTCTATAGATGTTGTCTGTCCAACGTCCCGACCTAAAGAGAAATAAAAAGACTATCTTTTCGTTATTATAAACCCGTGTCACGTGATGTGGCGCGCGCGCTGTACCTAAAATAAAAGAAAAACTTTCCAAACTAAACATGAACCTTTTCCGGTAACAATAATATAAACCCCATACAGAAACAAACAAACAAACAAACAAACAAACAAACAAACACCCCCCCCCCCAATTCAATTAGTTTTAAAGGGGGAAAGACCCCCTACAATTGCTTTTTTAAAGCAATTGATTTATATTGTAAAGAACCTTTTTAACCATTCTGTTCCGTTAATAAAAAAAAAAAAAAAAAAAAAATCCCGAGACCCCGTTTTGCCCCCCCCCCCCTTTTTTTTTTAACCCTTCACTTACAACTGAATGTAGGTTGTGTGCTATCGATCCTTTCAACGTAAAACGAACGACAACTCCAGTTTTTTCCATATTATTAGGTCTTTCCACTTTTCTGTGGAAAGTCCTATTGTATTTGTTCTGATTATTATTATTATTATTATTATTATTATTATTATTTTTTTTCTTCCGCCAAATTTTTTTCTTGCGATAAATGTTTGTTTCGCAATATGTCGCTTAGATATTTCTCATATGGCATCGTATAGTTTATGCGCTTTTAAATTTCACCCTGCTAAGCCGAACCATTTTCTTTGTGAGAGTTATCTCCCTATTCACTGTTTATCATGTGTGTGCATCTCCTTCGTAACAAAAAAAGATAGCGACAAAATTCTTTTCACAAATTGTTCGTTACATCCTCAGTAATTTTTGGCGTATTTGGATCGAAGCGATTCGATGAAATTTTATAGGAGTTATCTACCTTTACGGAATAAATTTGTCGCTATATTTTTTTAACTCATAAACCGTTAACCGTATAACCCTGGAATGTTTTTATTTGAGTCCCCTGATTCCTAACTAAGAAAATTAGGTCAAGGTCAAAGGTCAAGGTCATATTTTAGATTTTCATATGTCTTTGATTTCCCTATAATTCTTGAATGGTTATAGATACAGAAAATTTAAGCAGTGAAAAATGTTGAGTACTTCAAGGGGCAACTTTGTTACTTTATGATTGTATTGGTTTTACCATTATGTAAGGGACATAACCCCCATTGATGGTTTATAAAAAGCCATTATTGGGCAAAACTCTTAAACAAAAGGTCCTTGACCCATAGGGTCTTTTGCAATGACATTGTGAAGCAATGACCTTGACAAAGGTCACAAGGTCAAAGGTCAAGGTCATGTCCATATGTGATTTGGGGCACTACTTGAAGAGTTTTATGTGTGTTTGCCTGCCAACCAACCAAACAATCAATCAATCAATCAATCAATCAATCAATCAATCAATCAATCAATCAATCAATCAATCAATCAATCAATCAATCAACCAATCAATCAATCAATCAATCAATCAATCAATCAATCAATCATGATCATGATCAATCAACCAATAATGATCATGATCAATCAATCAATCAGAGGATTCAAGATCTTCTTTGTTTCTTTTACGCTGTTTCAACTGACCCTATCCAACGTGTTTAACCAACCAACCAACCAACCAACCAACTAATCAATCAATCAATCAATCAATCAATCAATCAATCAATCATGATCATGATCAATCAATCATGTTTCTGTCTCATGTGTTTAATATAGGGTCCAAGATCTTTGTTTCTTTTTCGCTGTTTCAATTGACCCTATCCAACGTGTTTAACCAACCAACCAACCAACCAACCAACCAACCAACCAACCAGCTAATCAAGTAATCAATCAATCAATCAATCAATCAATCATGATCATGATCAATCAATCATGTATCCGTCTCATGTGTTTAATATACGGTCCAAGATCTTCTTTGTTTCTTTTTCGCTGTTTCAATTGACCCTATCCAACGTGTTTAACCAACCAACCAACCAACCAACCAACTAATCAATCAATCAATCAATCCAGTAATCAATCAATCATAATCATGATCAATCAATCAATCAGTCAAGTAATCAATCAATCATGATGATGATCAATCAATCATGTTTCATGAAAAATTGAAATTTAATATTGTTCTTGCGTCACTTCTGAAAAAAAAATCCACATGTACTCTGAAACTACAAGTACAATCGACCTCAAAATTTGCAGTCAGCAGTGCATACATGTACTAAAAGTTTATAAAAAAACTTGGTGCAGCTCCATCTCAAGAATTTTCCTAGAGAAAATAAATGGCAATGCCGTAAAAATCGCTGGCTAGGTCCGTAAATCTCAGTAAAAACCTACAATAAAATGTCCGCTCCGAGATTGAAATACTAATCTGTGTTACAAACAAGTGCTGAAAAATGTACATTATCAGAAAATAATCAATAAATGTGTTTTAAAGTTACACCGGATCAATTAAATCCAAAACATGCACTGCCCGTGAACTGTCAACAAGATGTCAATTTCCTACAATGACAAAAGAAATTACATTGTGTACATTCCATCTCTATAGATGTTGTCTGTCCAACGTCCCGACCTAAAGAGAAATAAAAAGACTATCTTTTCGTTATTATAAACCCGTGTCACGTGATGTGGCGCGCGCGCTGTACCTAAAATAAAAGAAAAACTTTCCAAACTAAACATGAACCTTTTCCGGTAACAATAATATAAACCCCATACAGAAACAAACAAACAAACAAACAAACAAACAAACAAACACCCCCCCCCCCCAATTCAATTAGTTTTAAAGGGGGAAAGACCCCCTACAATTGCTTTTTTAAAGCAATTGATTTATATTGTAAAGAACCTTTTTAACCATTCTGTTCCGTTAATAAAAAAAAAAAAAAAAAAAAAATCCCGAGACCCCGTTTTGCCCCCCCCCCCCCTTTTTTTTTTAAACCTTCACTTACAACTGAATGTAGGTTGTGTGCTATCGATCCTTTCAACGTAAAACGAACGACAACTCCAGTTTTTTCCATATTATTAGGTCTTTCCACTTTTCTGTGGAAAGTCCTATTGTATTTGTTCTGATTATTATTATTATTATTATTATTATTATTATTATTTTTTTTCTTCCGCCAAATTTTTTTCTTGCGATAAATGTTTGTTTCGCAATATGTCGCTTAGATATTTCTCATATGGCATCGTATAGTTTATGCGCTTTTAAATTTCACCCTGCTAAGCCGAACCATTTTCTTTGTGAGAGTTATCTCCCTATTCACTGTTTATCATGTGTGTGCATCTCCTTCGTAACAAAAAAAGATAGCGACAAAATTCTTTTCACAAATTGTTCGTTACATCCTCAGTAATTTTTGGCGTATTTGGATCGAAGCGATTCGATGAAATTTTATAGGAGTTATCTACCTTTACGGAATAAATTTGTCGCTATATTTTTTTAACTCATAAACCGTTAACCGTATAACCCTGGAATGTTTTTATTTGAGTCCCCTGATTCCTAACTAAGAAAATTAGGTCAAGGTCAAAGGTCAAGGTCATATTTTAGATTTTCATATGTCTTTGATTTCCCTATAATTCTTGAATGGTTATAGATACAGAAAATTTAAGCAGTGAAAAATGTTGAGTACTTCAAGGGGCAACTTTGTTACTTTATGATTGTATTGGTTTTACCATTATGTAAGGGACATAACCCCCATTGATGGTTTATAAAAAGCCATTATTGGGCAAAACTCTTAAACAAAAGGTCCTTGACCCATAGGGTCTTTTGCAATGACATTGTGAAGCAATGACCTTGACAAAGGTCACAAGGTCAAAGGTCAAGGTCATGTCCATATGTGATTTGGGGCACTACTTGAAGAGTTTTATGTGTGTTTGCCTGCCAACCAACCAAACAATCAATCAATCAATCAATCAATCAATCAATCAATCAATCAATCAATCAATCAATCAATCAATCAATCAATCAATCAACCAATCAATCAATCAATCAATCAATCAATCAATCAATCAATCATGATCATGATCAATCAACCAATAATGATCATGATCAATCAATCAATCAGAGGATTCAAGATCTTCTTTGTTTCTTTTACGCTGTTTCAACTGACCCTATCCAACGTGTTTAACCAACCAACCAACCAACCAACCAACTAATCAATCAATCAATCAATCAATCAATCAATCAATCAATCATGATCATGATCAATCAATCATGTTTCTGTCTCATGTGTTTAATATAGGGTCCAAGATCTTTGTTTCTTTTTCGCTGTTTCAATTGACCCTATCCAACGTGTTTAACCAACCAACCAACCAACCAACCAACCAACCAACCAACCAGCTAATCAAGTAATCAATCAATCAATCAATCAATCAATCATGATCATGATCAATCAATCATGTATCCGTCTCATGTGTTTAATATACGGTCCAAGATCTTCTTTGTTTCTTTTTCGCTGTTTCAATTGACCCTATCCAACGTGTTTAACCAACCAACCAACCAACCAACCAACTAATCAATCAATCAATCAATCCAGTAATCAATCAATCATAATCATGATCAATCAATCAATCAGTCAAGTAATCAATCAATCATGATGATGATCAATCAATCATGTTTCATGAAAAATTGAAATTTAATATTGTTCTTGCGTCACTTCTGAAAAAAAAATCCACATGTACTCTGAAACTACAAGTACAATCGACCTCAAAATTTGCAGTCAGCAGTGCATACATGTACTAAAAGTTTATAAAAAAACTTGGTGCAGCTCCATCTCAAGAATTTTCCTAGAGAAAATAAATGGCAATGCCGTAAAAATCGCTGGCTAGGTCCGTAAATCTCAGTAAAAACCTACAATAAAATGTCCGCTCCGAGATTGAAATACTAATCTGTGTTACAAACAAGTGCTGAAAAATGTACATTATCAGAAAATAATCAATAAATGTGTTTTAAAGTTACACCGGATCAATTAAATCCAAAACATGCACTGCCCGTGAACTGTCAACAAGATGTCAATTTCCTACAATGACAAAAGAAATTACATTGTGTACATTCCATCTCTATAGATGTTGTCTGTCCAACGTCCCGACCTAAAGAGAAATAAAAAGACTATCTTTTCGTTATTATAAACCCGTGTCACGTGATGTGGCGCGCGCGCTGTACCTAAAATAAAAGAAAAACTTTCCAAACTAAACATGAACCTTTTCCGGTAACAATAATATAAACCCCATACAGAAACAAACAAACAAACAAACAAACAAACAAACAAACACCCCCCCCCCAATTCAATTAGTTTTAAAGGGGGAAAGACCCCCTACAATTGCTTTTTTAAAGCAATTGATTTATATTGTAAAGAACCTTTTTAACCATTCTGTTCCGTTAATAAAAAAAAAAAAAAAAAAAAAATCCCGAGACCCCGTTTTGCCCCCCCCCCCCTTTTTTTTTTAACCCTTCACTTACAACTGAATGTAGGTTGTGTGCTATCGATCCTTTCAACGTAAAACGAACGACAACTCCAGTTTTTTCCATATTATTAGGTCTTTCCACTTTTCTGTGGAAAGTCCTATTGTATTTGTTCTGATTATTATTATTATTATTATTATTATTATTATTATTTTTTTTCTTCCGCCAAATTTTTTTCTTGCGATAAATGTTTGTTTCGCAATATGTCGCTTAGATATTTCTCATATGGCATCGTATAGTTTATGCGCTTTTAAATTTCACCCTGCTAAGCCGAACCATTTTCTTTGTGAGAGTTATCTCCCTATTCACTGTTTATCATGTGTGTGCATCTCCTTCGTAACAAAAAAAGATAGCGACAAAATTCTTTTCACAAATTGTTCGTTACATCCTCAGTAATTTTTGGCGTATTTGGATCGAAGCGATTCGATGAAATTTTATAGGAGTTATCTACCTTTACGGAATAAATTTGTCGCTATATTTTTTTAACTCATAAACCGTTAACCGTATAACCCTGGAATGTTTTTATTTGAGTCCCCTGATTCCTAACTAAGAAAATTAGGTCAAGGTCAAAGGTCAAGGTCATATTTTAGATTTTCATATGTCTTTGATTTCCCTATAATTCTTGAATGGTTATAGATACAGAAAATTTAAGCAGTGAAAAATGTTGAGTACTTCAAGGGGCAACTTTGTTACTTTATGATTGTATTGGTTTTACCATTATGTAAGGGACATAACCCCCATTGATGGTTTATAAAAAGCCATTATTGGGCAAAACTCTTAAACAAAAGGTCCTTGACCCATAGGGTCTTTTGCAATGACATTGTGAAGCAATGACCTTGACAAAGGTCACAAGGTCAAAGGTCAAGGTCATGTCCATATGTGATTTGGGGCACTACTTGAAGAGTTTTATGTGTGTTTGCCTGCCAACCAACCAAACAATCAATCAATCAATCAATCAATCAATCAATCAATCAATCAATCAATCAATCAATCAATCAATCAATCAATCAATCAACCAATCAATCAATCAATCAATCAATCAATCAATCAATCAATCATGATCATGATCAATCAACCAATAATGATCATGATCAATCAATCAATCAGAGGATTCAAGATCTTCTTTGTTTCTTTTACGCTGTTTCAACTGACCCTATCCAACGTGTTTAACCAACCAACCAACCAACCAACCAACTAATCAATCAATCAATCAATCAATCAATCAATCAATCAATCATGATCATGATCAATCAATCATGTTTCTGTCTCATGTGTTTAATATAGGGTCCAAGATCTTTGTTTCTTTTTCGCTGTTTCAATTGACCCTATCCAACGTGTTTAACCAACCAACCAACCAACCAACCAACCAACCAACCAACCAGCTAATCAAGTAATCAATCAATCAATCAATCAATCAATCATGATCATGATCAATCAATCATGTATCCGTCTCATGTGTTTAATATACGGTCCAAGATCTTCTTTGTTTCTTTTTCGCTGTTTCAATTGACCCTATCCAACGTGTTTAACCAACCAACCAACCAACCAACCAACTAATCAATCAATCAATCAATCCAGTAATCAATCAATCATAATCATGATCAATCAATCAATCAGTCAAGTAATCAATCAATCATGATGATGATCAATCAATCATGTTTCATGAAAAATTGAAATTTAATATTGTTCTTGCGTCACTTCTGAAAAAAAAATCCACATGTACTCTGAAACTACAAGTACAATCGACCTCAAAATTTGCAGTCAGCAGTGCATACATGTACTAAAAGTTTATAAAAAAACTTGGTGCAGCTCCATCTCAAGAATTTTCCTAGAGAAAATAAATGGCAATGCCGTAAAAATCGCTGGCTAGGTCCGTAAATCTCAGTAAAAACCTACAATAAAATGTCCGCTCCGAGATTGAAATACTAATCTGTGTTACAAACAAGTGCTGAAAAATGTACATTATCAGAAAATAATCAATAAATGTGTTTTAAAGTTACACCGGATCAATTAAATCCAAAACATGCACTGCCCGTGAACTGTCAACAAGATGTCAATTTCCTACAATGACAAAAGAAATTACATTGTGTACATTCCATCTCTATAGATGTTGTCTGTCCAACGTCCCGACCTAAAGAGAAATAAAAAGACTATCTTTTCGTTATTATAAACCCGTGTCACGTGATGTGGCGCGCGCGCTGTACCTAAAATAAAAGAAAAACTTTCCAAACTAAACATGAACCTTTTCCGGTAACAATAATATAAACCCCATACAGAAACAAACAAACAAACAAACAAACAAACAAACAAACACCCCCCCCCCCCCCAATTCAATTAGTTTTAAAGGGGGAAAGACCCCCTACAATTGCTTTTTTAAAGCAATTGATTTATATTGTAAAGAACCTTTTTAACCATTCTGTTCCGTTAATAAAAAAAAAAAAAAAAAAAAAATCCCGAGACCCCGTTTTGCCCCCCCCCCCTTTTTTTTTTAACCCTTCACTTACAACTGAATGTAGGTTGTGTGCTATCGATCCTTTCAACGTAAAACGAACGACAACTCCAGTTTTTTCCATATTATTAGGTCTTTCCACTTTTCTGTGGAAAGTCCTATTGTATTTGTTCTGATTATTATTATTATTATTATTATTATTATTATTATTTTTTTTCTTCCGCCAAATTTTTTTCTTGCGATAAATGTTTGTTTCGCAATATGTCGCTTAGATATTTCTCATATGGCATCGTATAGTTTATGCGCTTTTAAATTTCACCCTGCTAAGCCGAACCATTTTCTTTGTGAGAGTTATCTCCCTATTCACTGTTTATCATGTGTGTGCATCTCCTTCGTAACAAAAAAAGATAGCGACAAAATTCTTTTCACAAATTGTTCGTTACATCCTCAGTAATTTTTGGCGTATTTGGATCGAAGCGATTCGATGAAATTTTATAGGAGTTATCTACCTTTACGGAATAAATTTGTCGCTATATTTTTTTAACTCATAAACCGTTAACCGTATAACCCTGGAATGTTTTTATTTGAGTCCCCTGATTCCTAACTAAGAAAATTAGGTCAAGGTCAAAGGTCAAGGTCATATTTTAGATTTTCATATGTCTTTGATTTCCCTATAATTCTTGAATGGTTATAGATACAGAAAATTTAAGCAGTGAAAAATGTTGAGTACTTCAAGGGGCAACTTTGTTACTTTATGATTGTATTGGTTTTACCATTATGTAAGGGACATAACCCCCATTGATGGTTTATAAAAAGCCATTATTGGGCAAAACTCTTAAACAAAAGGTCCTTGACCCATAGGGTCTTTTGCAATGACATTGTGAAGCAATGACCTTGACAAAGGTCACAAGGTCAAAGGTCAAGGTCATGTCCATATGTGATTTGGGGCACTACTTGAAGAGTTTTATGTGTGTTTGCCTGCCAACCAACCAAACAATCAATCAATCAATCAATCAATCAATCAATCAATCAATCAATCAATCAATCAATCAATCAATCAATCAATCAACCAATCAATCAATCAATCAATCAATCAATCAATCAATCATGATCATGATCATGATCAATCAACCAATAATGATCATGATCAATCAATCAATCAGAGGATTCAAGATCTTCTTTGTTTCTTTTACGCTGTTTCAACTGACCCTATCCAACGTGTTTAACCAACCAACCAACCAACCAACCAACTAATCAATCAATCAATCAATCAATCAATCAATCAATCAATCATGATCATGATCAATCAATCAATCAATCAATCATGATCATGATCAATCAATCATGTTTCTGTCTCATGTGTTTAATATAGGGTCCAAGATCTTTGTTTCTTTTTCGCTGTTTCAATTGACCCTATCCAACGTGTTTAACCAACCAACCAACCAACCAACCAACCAACCAACCAACCAACCAACCAGCTAATCAAGTAATCAATCAATCAATCAATCAATCAATCATGATCATGATCAATCAATCATGTATCCGTCTCATGTGTTTAATATACGGTCCAAGATCTTCTTTGTTTCTTTTTCGCTGTTTCAATTGACCCTATCCAACGTGTTTAACCAACCAACCAACCAACCAACCAACTAATCAATCAATCAATCAATCCAGTAATCAATCAATCATAATCATGATCAATCAATCAATCAGTCAAGTAATCAATCAATCATGATGATGATCAATCAATCATGTTTCATGAAAAATTGAAATTTAATATTGTTCTTGCGTCACTTCTGAAAAAAAAATCCACATGTACTCTGAAACTACAAGTACAATCGACCTCAAAATTTGCAGTCAGCAGTGCATACATGTACTAAAAGTTTATAAAAAAACTTGGTGCAGCTCCATCTCAAGAATTTTCCTAGAGAAAATAAATGGCAATGCCGTAAAAATCGCTGGCTAGGTCCGTAAATCTCAGTAAAAACCTACAATAAAATGTCCGCTCCGAGATTGAAATACTAATCTGTGTTACAAACAAGTGCTGAAAAATGTACATTATCAGAAAATAATCAATAAATGTGTTTTAAAGTTACACCGGATCAATTAAATCCAAAACATGCACTGCCCGTGAACTGTCAACAAGATGTCAATTTCCTACAATGACAAAAGAAATTACATTGTGTACATTCCATCTCTATAGATGTTGTCTGTCCAACGTCCCGACCTAAAGAGAAATAAAAAGACTATCTTTTCGTTATTATAAACCCGTGTCACGTGATGTGGCGCGCGCGCTGTACCTAAAATAAAAGAAAAACTTTCCAAACTAAACATGAACCTTTTCCGGTAACAATAATATAAACCCCATACAGAAACAAACAAACAAACAAACAAACAAACAAACAAACACCCCCCCCCCCCCCAATTCAATTAGTTTTAAAGGGGGAAAGACCCCCTACAATTGCTTTTTTAAAGCAATTGATTTATATTGTAAAGAACCTTTTTAACCATTCTGTTCCGTTAATAAAAAAAAAAAAAAAAAAAAAATCCCGAGACCCCGTTTTGCCCCCCCCCCCCCTTTTTTTTTTAACCCTTCACTTACAACTGAATGTAGGTTGTGTGCTATCGATCCTTTCAACGTAAAACGAACGACAACTCCAGTTTTTTCCATATTATTAGGTCTTTCCACTTTTCTGTGGAAAGTCCTATTGTATTTGTTCTGATTATTATTATTATTATTATTATTATTATTATTATTTTTTTTCTTCCGCCAAATTTTTTTCTTGCGATAAATGTTTGTTTCGCAATATGTCGCTTAGATATTTCTCATATGGCATCGTATAGTTTATGCGCTTTTAAATTTCACCCTGCTAAGCCGAACCATTTTCTTTGTGAGAGTTATCTCCCTATTCACTGTTTATCATGTGTGTGCATCTCCTTCGTAACAAAAAAAGATAGCGACAAAATTCTTTTCACAAATTGTTCGTTACATCCTCAGTAATTTTTGGCGTATTTGGATCGAAGCGATTCGATGAAATTTTATAGGAGTTATCTACCTTTACGGAATAAATTTGTCGCTATATTTTTTTAACTCATAAACCGTTAACCGTATAACCCTGGAATGTTTTTATTTGAGTCCCCTGATTCCTAACTAAGAAAATTAGGTCAAGGTCAAAGGTCAAGGTCATATTTTAGATTTTCATATGTCTTTGATTTCCCTATAATTCTTGAATGGTTATAGATACAGAAAATTTAAGCAGTGAAAAATGTTGAGTACTTCAAGGGGCAACTTTGTTACTTTATGATTGTATTGGTTTTACCATTATGTAAGGGACATAACCCCCATTGATGGTTTATAAAAAGCCATTATTGGGCAAAACTCTTAAACAAAAGGTCCTTGACCCATAGGGTCTTTTGCAATGACATTGTGAAGCAATGACCTTGACAAAGGTCACAAGGTCAAAGGTCAAGGTCATGTCCATATGTGATTTGGGGCACTACTTGAAGAGTTTTATGTGTGTTTGCCTGCCAACCAACCAAACAATCAATCAATCAATCAATCAATCAATCAATCAATCAATCAATCAATCAATCAATCAATCAATCAATCAATCAACCAATCAATCAATCAATCAATCAATCAATCAATCAATCATGATCATGATCATGATCAATCAACCAATAATGATCATGATCAATCAATCAATCAGAGGATTCAAGATCTTCTTTGTTTCTTTTACGCTGTTTCAACTGACCCTATCCAACGTGTTTAACCAACCAACCAACCAACCAACCAACTAATCAATCAATCAATCAATCAATCAATCAATCAATCAATCATGATCATGATCAATCAATCATGTTTCTGTCTCATGTGTTTAATATAGGGTCCAAGATCTTTGTTTCTTTTTCGCTGTTTCAATTGACCCTATCCAACGTGTTTAACCAACCAACCAACCAACCAACCAACCAACCAACCAACCAACCAACCAGCTAATCAAGTAATCAATCAATCAATCAATCAATCAATCATGATCATGATCAATCAATCATGTATCCGTCTCATGTGTTTAATATACGGTCCAAGATCTTCTTTGTTTCTTTTTCGCTGTTTCAATTGACCCTATCCAACGTGTTTAACCAACCAACCAACCAACCAACCAACTAATCAATCAATCAATCAATCCAGTAATCAATCAATCATAATCATGATCAATCAATCAATCAGTCAAGTAATCAATCAATCATGATGATGATCAATCAATCATGTTTCATGAAAAATTGAAATTTAATATTGTTCTTGCGTCACTTCTGAAAAAAAAATCCACATGTACTCTGAAACTACAAGTACAATCGACCTCAAAATTTGCAGTCAGCAGTGCATACATGTACTAAAAGTTTATAAAAAAACTTGGTGCAGCTCCATCTCAAGAATTTTCCTAGAGAAAATAAATGGCAATGCCGTAAAAATCGCTGGCTAGGTCCGTAAATCTCAGTAAAAACCTACAATAAAATGTCCGCTCCGAGATTGAAATACTAATCTGTGTTACAAACAAGTGCTGAAAAATGTACATTATCAGAAAATAATCAATAAATGTGTTTTAAAGTTACACCGGATCAATTAAATCCAAAACATGCACTGCCCGTGAACTGTCAACAAGATGTCAATTTCCTACAATGACAAAAGAAATTACATTGTGTACATTCCATCTCTATAGATGTTGTCTGTCCAACGTCCCGACCTAAAGAGAAATAAAAAGACTATCTTTTCGTTATTATAAACCCGTGTCACGTGATGTGGCGCGCGCGCTGTACCTAAAATAAAAGAAAAACTTTCCAAACTAAACATGAACCTTTTCCGGTAACAATAATATAAACCCCATACAGAAACAAACAAACAAACAAACAAACAAACAAACAAACACCCCCCTCCCCCCCAATTCAATTAGTTTTAAAGGGGGAAAGACCCCCTACAATTGCTTTTTTAAAGCAATTGATTTATATTTATTATTATTTTTTTTTTCCGCCAAATTTTGTTCTTGCGATAAATGTTTGTTTCGCAATATGTCGCTTAAATATTTCTCATATTGTATCGTATAGTTTATGCGCTTTTAAATTTCACCCTGCTAAGCCAAACCATTTTCTTTGTAAGAGTTATCTCCCTATTCACTGTTTATCATCTGTGTGCATCTCCTTCGTAACAAAAAAAGATATCGACAAAATTCATTTTACAAATTGTTCGTTACATCCTCAGTAATTTTTGGCGTATTTGGATCGAAGCGATTCGAAGAAATTTTATAGGAGTTATCTATCTTTACGGAATAAATTTGTCGGTATGTTTTTTTAACTCATAAACCGTTAACCGTATAACCCTGGAATGTTTTTATTTGAGTCCCCTGATTCCTAACTTAGAAAATTAGGTCAAGGTCAAAGGTCAAGGTCATATTTTAGATTTTCATATGTCTTTGATTTCCCTATAACTCTTGAACAGTTATAGATACAAAAAAATTTAGCAGTGAAAAATGCTTGGTACTTCAAGGGGCAACTTTTTTACATTATGACTATATTGATTTTACCATCATGTAAGGGACATAACTCCCATCGATGGTTTTTAAAAAGCCATTTTTAGGCAAAACTCTTAAACAAAAGGTCCTTGACCCATAGGGTCTTTTGCAATGACCTTGTGGAGCAATGACCTTGACGAAGGTTACAAGGTCAAAGGTCAAGGTCATCAAATTATGTGGTTTTGGCACTATTTAAACAGTTTTATGTGTGTTTGAATTTCAACCAACCAACCAACCAACCAACCAACCAACCTACCAACCAACCAATCAATCAATCAATCATGATCATGATCAATCAACCAATAATGATCATGATCAATCAATCAATCATGTTTCCGTCTCATGTGTTTCTTATAGGGTTCAACCAACCAACCAACCAACCAACCAACCAACCAATCAATCAATCACTCAATCAATCACTCAATCAATCAATCAATCAATCATGATCATGATCAACCAATCATGTTTCCGTCTCATGTGTTTAATAAAGGGTCCAATATCTTCTTTGTTTCTTTTTCCGTGTTTAAATTGACCCTATCCAACGTGTTTAACCAACCAACCAACTAATCAATCAATCAATCAATCAATCAATCAATCAATCAATCATGATCATGATCAATCAATCATGTTTCCGTCTCATGTGTTTAATATAGGGTCCAAGATCTTCTTTGTTTCTTTTTCCGTGTTTCAATTGACCCTATCCAACGTGTTTAACCAACCAACCAACCAACCAACCAACCAACCAACTAACCAACTAATCAATCAATCAATCAATCAATCAATCAATCAATCTGTATGACTGTTTAATCATGACAATTTATTGAAGGAACAAACTCTCAATTATTCAAGAAAAATTGAAATTTAATATTGTTCTTACGTCACTTCGGAAAAAAAATCCACATGTTCTCTGAAACTACAAGTACAATCGACCTCAAAATTTGCAGTCAGCAGGGCATACATGTACTAAACGTTTATAAAAAAACTTGGTGCAGATATCTCTCAAAGCTTTTCCTAGAGAAAAGGAATGGCAATGCCGTAAAAATCGCTTGCTAGGTCCGTAAATCTCAGTAAAAACCTACAATAAAATGTCCGCTCCGAGTTTGAAATACTAATCTGTGTTACAAACAGGTGCTGAAAAATGTACATTATCAGAAAATAATCAATAAATGTGTTTTAAAGTTACACCGGATCAATTAAATCCAAAACATGCACTACTTGTGAACTGTCATCAAAATGTCAATTTCCTACAATGACAAAAGAAATTACATTGTGTACATTCCATCTCTATAGATGTTGTCTGTCCAACGTCCCGACCTAAAGAGAAATAAAAAGACTATCTTTTCGTTATTATAAACCCGTGTCACGTGATGTGGCGCGCGCGCTGTACCTAAAATAAAAGAAAAACTTTCCAAACTAAACATGAACCTTTTCCGGTAACAATAATATAAACCCCATACAGAAACAAACAAACAAACAAACAAACAAACAAACAAACACCCCCCTCCCCCCCAATTCAATTAGTTTTAAAGGGGGAAAGACCCCCTACAATTGCTTTTTTAAAGCAATTGATTTATATTTATTATTATTTTTTTTTTCCGCCAAATTTTGTTCTTGCGATAAATGTTTGTTTCGCAATATGTCGCTTAAATATTTCTCATATTGTATCGTATAGTTTATGCGCTTTTAAATTTCACCCTGCTAAGCCAAACCATTTTCTTTGTAAGAGTTATCTCCCTATTCACTGTTTATCATCTGTGTGCATCTCCTTCGTAACAAAAAAAGATATCGACAAAATTCATTTTACAAATTGTTCGTTACATCCTCAGTAATTTTTGGCGTATTTGGATCGAAGCGATTCGAAGAAATTTTATAGGAGTTATCTATCTTTACGGAATAAATTTGTCGGTATGTTTTTTTAACTCATAAACCGTTAACCGTATAACCCTGGAATGTTTTTATTTGAGTCCCCTGATTCCTAACTTAGAAAATTAGGTCAAGGTCAAAGGTCAAGGTCATATTTTAGATTTTCATATGTCTTTGATTTCCCTATAACTCTTGAACAGTTATAGATACAAAAAAATTTAGCAGTGAAAAATGCTTGGTACTTCAAGGGGCAACTTTTTTACATTATGACTATATTGATTTTACCATCATGTAAGGGACATAACTCCCATCGATGGTTTTTAAAAAGCCATTTTTAGGCAAAACTCTTAAACAAAAGGTCCTTGACCCATAGGGTCTTTTGCAATGACCTTGTGGAGCAATGACCTTGACGAAGGTTACAAGGTCAAAGGTCAAGGTCATCAAATTATGTGGTTTTGGCACTATTTAAACAGTTTTATGTGTGTTTGAATTTCAACCAACCAACCAACCAACCAACCAACCAACCTACCAACCAACCAATCAATCAATCAATCATGATCATGATCAATCAACCAATAATGATCATGATCAATCAATCAATCATGTTTCCGTCTCATGTGTTTCTTATAGGGTTCAACCAACCAACCAACCAACCAACCAACCAACCAATCAATCAATCACTCAATCAATCACTCAATCAATCAATCAATCAATCATGATCATGATCAACCAATCATGTTTCCGTCTCATGTGTTTAATAAAGGGTCCAATATCTTCTTTGTTTCTTTTTCCGTGTTTAAATTGACCCTATCCAACGTGTTTAACCAACCAACCAACCAACCAACCAACTAATCAATCAATCAATCAATCAATCAATCAATCAATCAATCATGATCATGATCAATCAATCATGTTTCCGTCTCATGTGTTTAATATAGGGTCCAAGATCTTCTTTGTTTCTTTTTCCGTGTTTCAATTGACCCTATCCAACGTGTTTAACCAACCAACCAACCAACCAACCAACCAACCAACTAACCAACTAATCAATCAATCAATCAATCAATCAATCAATCAATCTGTATGACTGTTTAATCATGACAATTTATTGAAGGAACAAACTCTCAATTATTCAAGAAAAATTGAAATTTAATATTGTTCTTACGTCACTTCGGAAAAAAAATCCACATGTTCTCTGAAACTACAAGTACAATCGACCTCAAAATTTGCAGTCAGCAGGGCATACATGTACTAAACGTTTATAAAAAAACTTGGTGCAGATATCTCTCAAAGCTTTTCCTAGAGAAAAGGAATGGCAATGCCGTAAAAATCGCTTGCTAGGTCCGTAAATCTCAGTAAAAACCTACAATAAAATGTCCGCTCCGAGTTTGAAATACTAATCTGTGTTACAAACAGGTGCTGAAAAATGTACATTATCAGAAAATAATCAATAAATGTGTTTTAAAGTTACACCGGATCAATTAAATCCAAAACATGCACTACTTGTGAACTGTCATCAAAATGTCAATTTCCTACAATGACAAAAGAAATTACATTGTGTACATTCCATCTCTATAGATGTTGTCTGTTTAACGTCCCCACCTAAAAAGAAATAAAAAGACTATCTTTTCGTTATTATAAACCCGTGTCACGTGATGTGGCGCGCGCGCTGTACCTAAAATAAAAGAAAAACTTTCCAAACTAAACATGAAACTTCTCCGGTAACAATAATATAGACCCCATACAGAAACGAACAAACAAACAAACAAACAAACAAACAAACAAACAAACAAACAAACACCCTCCCCCCTCCAATTCAATTAATTTTAAGGGGGGAAAGACCCCCTACAATTGCTTTTTTAAAGCAATTGATTTATATTGTAAAAAACCTTTTTAACCATTCTGTTCCGTTAATAAAAAAAAAAAAATCTCCCCGAGACCCTCTTTTGCCCCCACCCCTTTTTTTTAACCCTCCACTTACAACTGAATGTAGGTTGTGTGCTATCTATCCTATCAACGTAAAACGAACGACAACTCCAGTTTTTTCCATATTATTAGGTCTTTCCACTTTTCTGTGGAAAGCCTATTGTATTTGTTCTGATTATTATTATTATTATTATTTTTTTTTTCCGCCAAATTTTGTTCTTGCGATAAATGTTTGTTTCGCAATATGTCGCTTAAATATTTCTCATATTGTATCGTATAGTTTATGCGCTTTTAAATTTCACCCTGCTAAGCCAAACCATTTTCTTTGTAAGAGTTATCTCCCTATTCACTGTTTATCATCTGTGTGCATCTCCTTCGTAACAAAAAAAGATATCGACAAAATTCATTTTACAAATTGTTCGTTACATCCTCAGTAATTTTTGGCGTATTTGGATCGAAGCGATTCGAAGAAATTTTATAGGAGTTATCTATCTTTACGGAATAAATTTGTCGGTATGTTTTTTTAACTCATAAACCGTTAACCGTATAACCCTGGAATGTTTTTATTTGAGTCCCCTGATTCCTAACTTAGAAAATTAGGTCAAGGTCAAAGGTCAAGGTCATATTTTAGATTTTCATATGTCTTTGATTTCCCTATAACTCTTGAACAGTTATAGATACAAAAAAATTTAGCAGTGAAAAATGCTTGGTACTTCAAGGGGCAACTTTTTTACATTATGACTATATTGATTTTACCATCATGTAAGGGACATAACTCCCATCGATGGTTTTTAAAAAGCCATTTTTAGGCAAAACTCTTAAACAAAAGGTCCTTGACCCATAGGGTCTTTTGCAATGACCTTGTGGAGCAATGACCTTGACGAAGGTTACAAGGTCAAAGGTCAAGGTCATCAAATTATGTGGTTTTGGCACTATTTAAACAGTTTTATGTGTGTTTGAATTTCAACCAACCAACCAACCAACCAACCAACCAACCTACCAACCAACCAATCAATCAATCAATCATGATCATGATCAATCAACCAATAATGATCATGATCAATCAATCAATCATGTTTCCGTCTCATGTGTTTCTTATAGGGTTCAACCAACCAACCAACCAACCAACCAACCAACCAATCAATCAATCACTCAATCAATCACTCAATCAATCAATCAATCAATCATGATCATGATCAACCAATCATGTTTCCGTCTCATGTGTTTAATAAAGGGTCCAATATCTTCTTTGTTTCTTTTTCCGTGTTTAAATTGACCCTATCCAACGTGTTTAACCAACCAACCAACCAACCAACCAACTAATCAATCAATCAATCAATCAATCAATCAATCAATCAATCATGATCATGATCAATCAATCATGTTTCCGTCTCATGTGTTTAATATAGGGTCCAAGATCTTCTTTGTTTCTTTTTCCGTGTTTCAATTGACCCTATCCAACGTGTTTAACCAACCAACCAACCAACCAACCAACCAACCAACTAACCAACTAATCAATCAATCAATCAATCAATCAATCAATCAATCTGTATGACTGTTTAATCATGACAATTTATTGAAGGAACAAACTCTCAATTATTCAAGAAAAATTGAAATTTAATATTGTTCTTACGTCACTTCGGAAAAAAAATCCACATGTTCTCTGAAACTACAAGTACAATCGACCTCAAAATTTGCAGTCAGCAGGGCATACATGTACTAAACGTTTATAAAAAAACTTGGTGCAGATATCTCTCAAAGCTTTTCCTAGAGAAAAGGAATGGCAATGCCGTAAAAATCGCTTGCTAGGTCCGTAAATCTCAGTAAAAACCTACAATAAAATGTCCGCTCCGAGTTTGAAATACTAATCTGTGTTACAAACAGGTGCTGAAAAATGTACATTATCAGAAAATAATCAATAAATGTGTTTTAAAGTTACACCGGATCAATTAAATCCAAAACATGCACTACTTGTGAACTGTCATCAAAATGTCAATTTCCTACAATGACAAAAGAAATTACATTGTGTACATTCCATCTCTATAGATGTTGTCTGTCCAACGTCCCGACCTAAAGAGAAATAAAAAGACTATCTTTTCGTTATTATAAACCCGTGTCACGTGATGTGGCGCGCGCGCTGTACCTAAAATAAAAGAAAAACTTTCCAAACTAAACATGAACCTTTTCCGGTAACAATAATATAAACCCCATACAGAAACAAACAAACAAACAAACAAACAAACAAACAAACACCCCCCTCCCCCCCAATTCAATTAGTTTTAAAGGGGGAAAGACCCCCTACAATTGCTTTTTTAAAGCAATTGATTTATATTTATTATTATTTTTTTTTTCCGCCAAATTTTGTTCTTGCGATAAATGTTTGTTTCGCAATATGTCGCTTAAATATTTCTCATATTGTATCGTATAGTTTATGCGCTTTTAAATTTCACCCTGCTAAGCCAAACCATTTTCTTTGTAAGAGTTATCTCCCTATTCACTGTTTATCATCTGTGTGCATCTCCTTCGTAACAAAAAAAGATATCGACAAAATTCATTTTACAAATTGTTCGTTACATCCTCAGTAATTTTTGGCGTATTTGGATCGAAGCGATTCGAAGAAATTTTATAGGAGTTATCTATCTTTACGGAATAAATTTGTCGGTATGTTTTTTTAACTCATAAACCGTTAACCGTATAACCCTGGAATGTTTTTATTTGAGTCCCCTGATTCCTAACTTAGAAAATTAGGTCAAGGTCAAAGGTCAAGGTCATATTTTAGATTTTCATATGTCTTTGATTTCCCTATAACTCTTGAACAGTTATAGATACAAAAAAATTTAGCAGTGAAAAATGCTTGGTACTTCAAGGGGCAACTTTTTTACATTATGACTATATTGATTTTACCATCATGTAAGGGACATAACTCCCATCGATGGTTTTTAAAAAGCCATTTTTAGGCAAAACTCTTAAACAAAAGGTCCTTGACCCATAGGGTCTTTTGCAATGACCTTGTGGAGCAATGACCTTGACGAAGGTTACAAGGTCAAAGGTCAAGGTCATCAAATTATGTGGTTTTGGCACTATTTAAACAGTTTTATGTGTGTTTGAATTTCAACCAACCAACCAACCAACCAACCAACCAACCTACCAACCAACCAATCAATCAATCAATCATGATCATGATCAATCAACCAATAATGATCATGATCAATCAATCAATCATGTTTCCGTCTCATGTGTTTCTTATAGGGTTCAACCAACCAACCAACCAACCAACCAACCAACCAATCAATCAATCACTCAATCAATCACTCAATCAATCAATCAATCAATCATGATCATGATCAACCAATCATGTTTCCGTCTCATGTGTTTAATAAAGGGTCCAATATCTTCTTTGTTTCTTTTTCCGTGTTTAAATTGACCCTATCCAACGTGTTTAACCAACCAACCAACCAACCAACCAACTAATCAATCAATCAATCAATCAATCAATCAATCAATCAATCATGATCATGATCAATCAATCATGTTTCCGTCTCATGTGTTTAATATAGGGTCCAAGATCTTCTTTGTTTCTTTTTCCGTGTTTCAATTGACCCTATCCAACGTGTTTAACCAACCAACCAACCAACCAACCAACCAACCAACTAACCAACTAATCAATCAATCAATCAATCAATCAATCAATCAATCTGTATGACTGTTTAATCATGACAATTTATTGAAGGAACAAACTCTCAATTATTCAAGAAAAATTGAAATTTAATATTGTTCTTACGTCACTTCGGAAAAAAAATCCACATGTTCTCTGAAACTACAAGTACAATCGACCTCAAAATTTGCAGTCAGCAGGGCATACATGTACTAAACGTTTATAAAAAAACTTGGTGCAGATATCTCTCAAAGCTTTTCCTAGAGAAAAGGAATGGCAATGCCGTAAAAATCGCTTGCTAGGTCCGTAAATCTCAGTAAAAACCTACAATAAAATGTCCGCTCCGAGTTTGAAATACTAATCTGTGTTACAAACAGGTGCTGAAAAATGTACATTATCAGAAAATAATCAATAAATGTGTTTTAAAGTTACACCGGATCAATTAAATCCAAAACATGCACTACTTGTGAACTGTCATCAAAATGTCAATTTCCTACAATGACAAAAGAAATTACATTGTGTACATTCCATCTCTATAGATGTTGTCTGTTTAACGTCCCCACCTAAAAAGAAATAA
>NW_026963608.1:0-22139 GCF_036588685.1 Mytilus trossulus | reverse complement strand
ATGTGTTTAATATAGGGTCCAAGATCTTTGTTTCTTTTTCGCTGTTTCAATTGACCCTATCCAACGTGTTTAACCAACCAACCAACTAATCAATCAATCAATCAATCAATCAATCAATCAATCAATCAATCAATTAATTAATCATTCAATCAATCAATCATGATCATGATCAATCAATCATGTATCCGTCTCATGTGTTTAATATACGGTCCAAGATCTTCTTTGTTTCTTTTTTGCTGTTTCAATTGACCCTATCCAACGTGTTTAACCAACCAACCAACCAACCAACCAACCAACCAACCAACCAACTAATCAATCAATCAATCAATCAATCAATCAATCAATCAATCAATCATGATCATGATCATGATCAATCAGTCATGTATCCGTCTCGTGTGTTTAGTATACGGTCCAAGATCTTCTTTGTTTCTTTTTCGCTGTTTCAATTGACCCTATCCAATGTGTTTAACCAACCAACCAACTAATCAATCAATCAATCAATCAATCAATCAATCATGCAAGCAAGCAATCAATTAATCAATCATGATCATGATCAATCAATCATCTTTCATGAAAAATTGAAATTTAATATTATTCTTGCGTCTCTTCTGAAAAAAAAATCCACATGTTCTCTGAAACTACAAGTCCAATCGACCTGAAAATTTGCAGTCAGCAGGGCATACATTTACTGAAGGTTCATAAAAAAAATTTTTGCAGATATCTCTCAAGACTTTTCCTAGAAAAAAGAAATGGCAATGACGTAAAAATCGCTTGCTTGGTCCGTAAATCTCAGTGAAAACCTACAATAAAATGTCCGCTCCTAGATTGAAATACTTATCTGTGTTACAAACAGGTGCTGAAAAATGTACAATATCAGAATATAATCAATAAATGGGTTTAAAAGATACACCGGATCAATTAAATCCAAAACATGCACTGCCCGTGAACTGTCATTAAAATGTCAATTTCCTACAATGACAAAAGAAATTACATTGTGTACATTCCATCTGTATAGATGTTGTCTGTTTAACGTCCCCACCTAAAAAGAAATAAAAAGACTATCTTTTCGTTATTATAACCCGTGTCACGTGATGTGGCGCGCGCGCTGTACCTAAAATAAAAGAAAAACTTTCCAAACTAAACATGAAACTTCTCCGGTAACAATAATATAGACCCCATACAGAAACGAACAAACAAACAAACAAACAAACAAACACCCCCCCCCCCCCAATTCAATTAATTTTAAAGGGGAAAGACCCCCTACAATTGCTTTTTTAAAGCAATTGATTTATATTGTAAGAAACCTTTTAACCATTCTGTTCCGTTAATAAAAAAAAAAAAAATCTCCCCGAGACCCCCTTTTGCCCCCCCCCTTTTTTTTTTAACCCTCCACTTACAACTGAATGTAGGTTGTGTGCTATCTATCCTATCAACGTTAAACGAACGACAACTCCAGTTTTTTCCATATTATTAGGTCTTTCCACTTTTCTGTGGAAAGCCTATTGTATTTGTTCTGATTATTATTATTATTATTATTATTATTATTATTATTTTTTTTCCGCCAAATTTTGTTCTTGCGATAAATGTTTGTTTCGCAATATGTCGCTTAAATATTTCTCATATTGTATCGTATAGTTTATGCGCTTTTAAATTTCACCCTGCTAAGCCGAACCATTTTCTTTGTAAGAGTTATCTCCCTATTCACTGTTTGTCATGTGTGTGCATCTCCTTCGTAACAAAATAAGAAAGCGACAAAATTCTTTTTACAAATTGTTCGTTACATCCTCAGGAATTTTTGGCTAATTTGGATCGAAGCGATTCGATGAAATTTTATAGGAGTTATCTACCTTTACGAAATAAATTTGTCGGTATGTTTTTTTAACTCATAAACCGTTAACCGTATAACCCTGGAATGTTTTTATTTGAGTCCCTGATTCCTAACTAAGAAAATGAGGTCAAGGTCAAAGGTCAAGGTCATATTTTAGATTTTCATATGTCTTTGATTTCCTATAATTCTTGAATGGTTATAGATACAGAAAATTTAAGCAGTGAAAAATGTTGAGTACTTCAAGGGGCAACTTTGTTACATTATGACTGTATTGGTTTTACCATTATTTAAGGGACATAACCCCCATTGATGGTTTATAAAAAGCATTATTAGGCAAAACTCTTAAACAAAAAATCCTTGACCCATAGGGTCTTTTGCAATGACATTGTGAAGCAATGACCTTGACAAAGGTCACAAGGTCAAAGGTCAAGGTCATGTACATATGTGATTTGGGCACTACTTGAAAATTTTTATGTGTGTTTGCCAACCAATCAATCAATCAATCAATCAATCTATCAATCAATCAATCAATCAATCATGATCAATCAACCAATAATGATCATGATCAATCAATCGATCATGATCATGATTAATCAATCATGTTTCCGCCTCATGTGTTTAATATAGGGTCCAAGATCTTTGTTTCTTTTTCGCTGTTTCAATTGACCCTATCCAACGTGTTTAACCAACCAACAACTAATCAATCAATCAATCAATCAATCAATCAATCAATCAATCAATCAATTAATTAATCATTCAATCAATCAATCATGATCATGATCAATCAATCATGTATCCGTCTCATGTGTTTAATATACGGTCCAAGATCTTCTTTGTTTCTTTTTTGCTGTTTCAATTGACCCTATCCAACGTGTTTAACCAACCAACCAACCAACCAACCAACCAACCAACCAACCAACTAATCAATCAATCAATCAATCAATCAATCAATCAATCAATCATCATGATCATGATCATGATCAATCAGTCATGTATCCGTCTCGTGTGTTTAGTATACGGTCCAAGATCTTCTTTGTTTCTTTTTCGCTGTTTCAATTGACCCTATCCAATGTGTTTAACCAACCAACCAACTAATCAATCAATCAATCAATCAATCAATCAATCATGCAAGCAAGCAATCAATTAATCAATCATGATCATGATCAATCAATCATCTTTCATGAAAAATTGAAATTTAATATTATTCTTGCGTCTCTTCTGAAAAAAAAATCCACATGTTCTCTGAAACTACAAGTCCAATCGACCTGAAAATTTGCAGTCAGCAGGGCATACATTTACTGAAGGTTCATAAAAAAATTTTTGCAGATATCTCTCAAGACTTTTCCTAGAAAAAGAAATGGCAATGACGTAAAAATCGCTTGCTTGGTCCGTAAATCTCAGTGAAAACCTACAATAAAATGTCCGCTCCTAGATTGAAATACTTATCTGTGTTACAAACAGGTGCTGAAAAATGTACAATATCAGAATATAATCAATAAATGGGTTTAAAAGATACACCGGATCAATTAAATCCAAAACATGCACTGCCCGTGAACTGTCATTAAAATGTCAATTTCCTACAATGACAAAAGAAATTACATTGTGTACATTCCATCTGTATAGATGTTGTCTGTTTAACGTCCCCACCTAAAAAGAAATAAAAAGACTATCTTTTCGTTATTATAAACCCGTGTCACGTGATGTGGCGCGCGCGCTGTACCTAAAATAAAAGAAAAACTTTCCAAACTAAACATGAAACTTCTCCGGTAACAATAATATAGACCCCATACAGAAACGAACAAACAAACAAACAAACAAACAAACACCCCCCCCCCCCCCAATTCAATTAATTTTAAAGGGGGAAAGACCCCCTACAATTGCTTTTTTAAAGCAATTGATTTATATTGTAAGAAACCTTTTTAACCATTCTGTTCCGTTAATAAAAAAAAAAAAAATCTCCCCGAGACCCCCTTTTGCCCCCCCCCTTTTTTTTTAACCCTCCACTTACAACTGAATGTAGGTTGTGTGCTATCTATCCTATCAACGTTAAACGAACGACAACTCCAGTTTTTTCCATATTATTAGGTCTTTCCACTTTTCTGTGGAAAGCCTATTGTATTTGTTCTGATTATTATTATTATTATTATTATTATTATTATTATTTTTTTTCCGCCAAATTTTGTTCTTGCGATAAATGTTTGTTTCGCAATATGTCGCTTAAATATTTCTCATATTGTATCGTATAGTTTATGCGCTTTTAAATTTCACCCTGCTAAGCCGAACCATTTTCTTTGTAAGAGTTATCTCCCTATTCACTGTTTGTCATGTGTGTGCATCTCCTTCGTAACAAAATAAGAAAGCGACAAAATTCTTTTTACAAATTGTTCGTTACATCCTCAGGAATTTTTGGCTAATTTGGATCGAAGCGATTCGATGAAATTTTATAGGAGTTATCTACCTTTACGAAATAAATTTGTCGGTATGTTTTTTTAACTCATAAACCGTTAACCGTATAACCCTGGAATGTTTTTATTTGAGTCCCCTGATTCCTAACTAAGAAAATGAGGTCAAGGTCAAAGGTCAAGGTCATATTTTAGATTTTCATATGTCTTTGATTTCCCTATAATTCTTGAATGGTTATAGATACAGAAAATTTAAGCAGTGAAAAATGTTGAGTACTTCAAGGGGCAACTTTGTTACATTATGACTGTATTGGTTTTACCATTATTTAAGGGACATAACCCCCATTGATGGTTTATAAAAAGCCATTATTAGGCAAAACTCTTAAACAAAAAATCCTTGACCCATAGGGTCTTTTGCAATGACATTGTGAAGCAATGACCTTGACAAAGGTCACAAGGTCAAAGGTCAAGGTCATGTACATATGTGATTTGGGGCACTACTTGAAAATTTTTATGTGTGTTTGCCAACCAATCAATCAATCAATCAATCAATCTATCAATCAATCAATCAATCAATCATGATCAATCAACCAATAATGATCATGATCAATCAATCGATCATGATCATGATTAATCAATCATGTTTCCGCCTCATGTGTTTAATATAGGGTCCAAGATCTTTGTTTCTTTTTCGCTGTTTCAATTGACCCTATCCAACGTGTTTAACCAACCAACCAACTAATCAATCAATCAATCAATCAATCAATCAATCAATCAATCAATCAATTAATTAATCATTCAATCAATCAATCATGATCATGATCAATCAATCATGTATCCGTCTCATGTGTTTAATATACGGTCCAAGATCTTCTTTGTTTCTTTTTTGCTGTTTCAATTGACCCTATCCAACGTGTTTAACCAACCAACCAACCAACCAACCAACCAACCAACCAACCAACTAATCAATCAATCAATCAATCAATCAATCAATCAATCAATCAATCATGATCATGATCATGATCAATCAGTCATGTATCCGTCTCGTGTGTTTAGTATACGGTCCAAGATCTTCTTTGTTTCTTTTTCGCTGTTTCAATTGACCCTATCCAATGTGTTTAACCAACCAACCAACTAATCAATCAATCAATCAATCAATCAATCAATCATGCAAGCAAGCAATCAATTAATCAATCATGATCATGATCAATCAATCATCTTTCATGAAAAATTGAAATTTAATATTATTCTTGCGTCTCTTCTGAAAAAAAAATCCACATGTTCTCTGAAACTACAAGTCCAATCGACCTGAAAATTTGCAGTCAGCAGGGCATACATGTACTGAAGGTTCATAAAAAAAATTTTTGCAGATATCTCTCAAGACTTTTCCTAGAAAAAAGAAATGGCAATGACGTAAAAATCGCTTGCTTGGTCCGTAAATCTCAGTGAAAACCTACAATAAAATGTCCGCTCCTAGATTGAAATACTTATCTGTGTTACAAACAGGTGCTGAAAAATGTACAATATCAGAATATAATCAATAAATGGGTTTAAAAGATACACCGGATCAATTAAATCCAAAACATGCACTGCCCGTGAACTGTCATTAAAATGTCAATTTCCTACAATGACAAAAGAAATTACATTGTGTACATTCCATCTGTATAGATGTTGTCTGTTTAACGTCCCCACCTAAAAAGAAATAAAAAGACTATCTTTTCGTTATTATAAACCCGTGTCACGTGATGTGGCGCGCGCGCTGTACCTAAAATAAAAGAAAAACTTTCCAAACTAAACATGAAACTTCTCCGGTAACAATAATATAGACCCCATACAGAAACGAACAAACAAACAAACAAACAAACAAACACCCCCCCCCCCCCCAATTCAATTAATTTTAAAGGGGGAAAGACCCCCTACAATTGCTTTTTTAAAGCAATTGATTTATATTGTAAGAAACCTTTTTAACCATTCTGTTCCGTTAATAAAAAAAAAAAAAATCTCCCCGAGACCCCCTTTTGCCCCCCCCCCTTTTTTTTTTAACCCTCCACTTACAACTGAATGTAGGTTGTGTGCTATCTATCCTATCAACGTTAAACGAACGACAACTCCAGTTTTTTCCATATTATTAGGTCTTTCCACTTTTCTGTGGAAAGCCTATTGTATTTGTTCTGATTATTATTATTATTATTATTATTATTATTATTATTTTTTTTCCGCCAAATTTTGTTCTTGCGATAAATGTTTGTTTCGCAATATGTCGCTTAAATATTTCTCATATTGTATCGTATAGTTTATGCGCTTTTAAATTTCACCCTGCTAAGCCGAACCATTTTCTTTGTAAGAGTTATCTCCCTATTCACTGTTTGTCATGTGTGTGCATCTCCTTCGTAACAAAATAAGAAAGCGACAAAATTCTTTTTACAAATTGTTCGTTACATCCTCAGGAATTTTTGGCTAATTTGGATCGAAGCGATTCGATGAAATTTTATAGGAGTTATCTACCTTTACGAAATAAATTTGTCGGTATGTTTTTTTAACTCATAAACCGTTAACCGTATAACCCTGGAATGTTTTTATTTGAGTCCCCTGATTCCTAACTAAGAAAATGAGGTCAAGGTCAAAGGTCAAGGTCATATTTTAGATTTTCATATGTCTTTGATTTCCCTATAATTCTTGAATGGTTATAGATACAGAAAATTTAAGCAGTGAAAAATGTTGAGTACTTCAAGGGGCAACTTTGTTACATTATGACTGTATTGGTTTTACCATTATTTAAGGGACATAACCCCCATTGATGGTTTATAAAAAGCCATTATTAGGCAAAACTCTTAAACAAAAAATCCTTGACCCATAGGGTCTTTTGCAATGACATTGTGAAGCAATGACCTTGACAAAGGTCACAAGGTCAAAGGTCAAGGTCATGTACATATGTGATTTGGGGCACTACTTGAAAATTTTTATGTGTGTTTGCCAACCAATCAATCAATCAATCAATCAATCTATCAATCAATCAATCAATCAATCATGATCAATCAACCAATAATGATCATGATCAATCAATCGATCATGATCATGATTAATCAATCATGTTTCCGCCTCATGTGTTTAATATAGGGTCCAAGATCTTTGTTTCTTTTTCGCTGTTTCAATTGACCCTATCCAACGTGTTTAACCAACCAACCAACTAATCAATCAATCAATCAATCAATCAATCAATCAATCAATCAATCAATTAATTAATCATTCAATCAATCAATCATGATCATGATCAATCAATCATGTATCCGTCTCATGTGTTTAATATACGGTCCAAGATCTTCTTTGTTTCTTTTTTGCTGTTTCAATTGACCCTATCCAACGTGTTTAACCAACCAACCAACCAACCAACCAACCAACCAACCAACCAACTAATCAATCAATCAATCAATCAATCAATCAATCAATCAATCAATCATGATCATGATCATGATCAATCAGTCATGTATCCGTCTCGTGTGTTTAGTATACGGTCCAAGATCTTCTTTGTTTCTTTTTCGCTGTTTCAATTGACCCTATCCAATGTGTTTAACCAACCAACCAACTAATCAATCAATCAATCAATCAATCAATCAATCATGCAAGCAAGCAATCAATTAATCAATCATGATCATGATCAATCAATCATCTTTCATGAAAAATTGAAATTTAATATTATTCTTGCGTCTCTTCTGAAAAAAAAATCCACATGTTCTCTGAAACTACAAGTCCAATCGACCTGAAAATTTGCAGTCAGCAGGGCATACATTTACTGAAGGTTCATAAAAAAAATTTTTGCAGATATCTCTCAAGACTTTTCCTAGAAAAAAGAAATGGCAATGACGTAAAAATCGCTTGCTTGGTCCGTAAATCTCAGTGAAAACCTACAATAAAATGTCCGCTCCTAGATTGAAATACTTATCTGTGTTACAAACAGGTGCTGAAAAATGTACAATATCAGAATATAATCAATAAATGGGTTTAAAAGATACACCGGATCAATTAAATCCAAAACATGCACTGCCCGTGAACTGTCATTAAAATGTCAATTTCCTACAATGACAAAAGAAATTACATTGTGTACATTCCATCTGTATAGATGTTGTCTGTTTAACGTCCCCACCTAAAAAGAAATAAAAAGACTATCTTTTCGTTATTATAAACCCGTGTCACGTGATGTGGCGCGCGCGCTGTACCTAAAATAAAAGAAAAACTTTCCAAACTAAACATGAAACTTCTCCGGTAACAATAATATAGACCCCATACAGAAACGAACAAACAAACAAACAAACAAACAAACACCCCCCCCCCCCCAATTCAATTAATTTTAAAGGGGGAAAGACCCCCTACAATTGCTTTTTTAAAGCAATTGATTTATATTGTAAGAAACCTTTTTAACCATTCTGTTCCGTTAATAAAAAAAAAAAAAATCTCCCCGAGACCCCCTTTTGCCCCCCCCCCTTTTTTTTTTAACCCTCCACTTACAACTGAATGTAGGTTGTGTGCTATCTATCCTATCAACGTTAAACGAACGACAACTCCAGTTTTTTCCATATTATTAGGTCTTTCCACTTTTCTGTGGAAAGCCTATTGTATTTGTTCTGATTATTATTATTATTATTATTATTATTATTATTATTTTTTTTCCGCCAAATTTTGTTCTTGCGATAAATGTTTGTTTCGCAATATGTCGCTTAAATATTTCTCATATTGTATCGTATAGTTTATGCGCTTTTAAATTTCACCCTGCTAAGCCGAACCATTTTCTTTGTAAGAGTTATCTCCCTATTCACTGTTTGTCATGTGTGTGCATCTCCTTCGTAACAAAATAAGAAAGCGACAAAATTCTTTTTACAAATTGTTCGTTACATCCTCAGGAATTTTTGGCTAATTTGGATCGAAGCGATTCGATGAAATTTTATAGGAGTTATCTACCTTTACGAAATAAATTTGTCGGTATGTTTTTTTAACTCATAAACCGTTAACCGTATAACCCTGGAATGTTTTTATTTGAGTCCCCTGATTCCTAACTAAGAAAATGAGGTCAAGGTCAAAGGTCAAGGTCATATTTTAGATTTTCATATGTCTTTGATTTCCCTATAATTCTTGAATGGTTATAGATACAGAAAATTTAAGCAGTGAAAAATGTTGAGTACTTCAAGGGGCAACTTTGTTACATTATGACTGTATTGGTTTTACCATTATTTAAGGGACATAACCCCCATTGATGGTTTATAAAAAGCCATTATTAGGCAAAACTCTTAAACAAAAAATCCTTGACCCATAGGGTCTTTTGCAATGACATTGTGAAGCAATGACCTTGACAAAGGTCACAAGGTCAAAGGTCAAGGTCATGTACATATGTGATTTGGGGCACTACTTGAAAATTTTTATGTGTGTTTGCCAACCAATCAATCAATCAATCAATCAATCTATCAATCAATCAATCAATCAATCATGATCAATCAACCAATAATGATCATGATCAATCAATCGATCATGATCATGATTAATCAATCATGTTTCCGCCTCATGTGTTTAATATAGGGTCCAAGATCTTTGTTTCTTTTTCGCTGTTTCAATTGACCCTATCCAACGTGTTTAACCAACCAACCAACTAATCAATCAATCAATCAATCAATCAATCAATCAATCAATCAATCAATTAATTAATCATTCAATCAATCAATCATGATCATGATCAATCAATCATGTATCCGTCTCATGTGTTTAATATACGGTCCAAGATCTTCTTTGTTTCTTTTTTGCTGTTTCAATTGACCCTATCCAACGTGTTTAACCAACCAACCAACCAACCAACCAACCAACCAACCAACCAACTAATCAATCAATCAATCAATCAATCAATCAATCAATCAATCAATCATGATCATGATCATGATCAATCAGTCATGTATCCGTCTCGTGTGTTTAGTATACGGTCCAAGATCTTCTTTGTTTCTTTTTCGCTGTTTCAATTGACCCTATCCAATGTGTTTAACCAACCAACCAACTAATCAATCAATCAATCAATCAATCAATCAATCATGCAAGCAAGCAATCAATTAATCAATCATGATCATGATCAATCAATCATCTTTCATGAAAAATTGAAATTTAATATTATTCTTGCGTCTCTTCTGAAAAAAAAATCCACATGTTCTCTGAAACTACAAGTCCAATCGACCTGAAAATTTGCAGTCAGCAGGGCATACATTTACTGAAGGTTCATAAAAAAAATTTTTGCAGATATCTCTCAAGACTTTTCCTAGAAAAAAGAAATGGCAATGACGTAAAAATCGCTTGCTTGGTCCGTAAATCTCAGTGAAAACCTACAATAAAATGTCCGCTCCTAGATTGAAATACTTATCTGTGTTACAAACAGGTGCTGAAAAATGTACAATATCAGAATATAATCAATAAATGGGTTTAAAAGATACACCGGATCAATTAAATCCAAAACATGCACTGCCCGTGAACTGTCATTAAAATGTCAATTTCCTACAATGACAAAAGAAATTACATTGTGTACATTCCATCTGTATAGATGTTGTCTGTTTAACGTCCCCACCTAAAAAGAAATAAAAAGACTATCTTTTCGTTATTATAAACCCGTGTCACGTGATGTGGCGCGCGCGCTGTACCTAAAATAAAAGAAAAACTTTCCAAACTAAACATGAAACTTCTCCGGTAACAATAATATAGACCCCATACAGAAACGAACAAACAAACAAACAAACAAACAAACACCCCCCCCCCCCCCCAATTCAATTAATTTTAAAGGGGGAAAGACCCCCTACAATTGCTTTTTTAAAGCAATTGATTTATATTGTAAGAAACCTTTTTAACCATTCTGTTCCGTTAATAAAAAAAAAAAAAATCTCCCCGAGACCCCCTTTTGCCCCCCCCCCTTTTTTTTTTAACCCTCCACTTACAACTGAATGTAGGTTGTGTGCTATCTATCCTATCAACGTTAAACGAACGACAACTCCAGTTTTTTCCATATTATTAGGTCTTTCCACTTTTCTGTGGAAAGCCTATTGTATTTGTTCTGATTATTATTATTATTATTATTATTATTATTATTATTTTTTTTCCGCCAAATTTTGTTCTTGCGATAAATGTTTGTTTCGCAATATGTCGCTTAAATATTTCTCATATTGTATCGTATAGTTTATGCGCTTTTAAATTTCACCCTGCTAAGCCGAACCATTTTCTTTGTAAGAGTTATCTCCCTATTCACTGTTTGTCATGTGTGTGCATCTCCTTCGTAACAAAATAAGAAAGCGACAAAATTCTTTTTACAAATTGTTCGTTACATCCTCAGGAATTTTTGGCTAATTTGGATCGAAGCGATTCGATGAAATTTTATAGGAGTTATCTACCTTTACGAAATAAATTTGTCGGTATGTTTTTTTAACTCATAAACCGTTAACCGTATAACCCTGGAATGTTTTTATTTGAGTCCCCTGATTCCTAACTAAGAAAATGAGGTCAAGGTCAAAGGTCAAGGTCATATTTTAGATTTTCATATGTCTTTGATTTCCCTATAATTCTTGAATGGTTATAGATACAGAAAATTTAAGCAGTGAAAAATGTTGAGTACTTCAAGGGGCAACTTTGTTACATTATGACTGTATTGGTTTTACCATTATTTAAGGGACATAACCCCCATTGATGGTTTATAAAAAGCCATTATTAGGCAAAACTCTTAAACAAAAAATCCTTGACCCATAGGGTCTTTTGCAATGACATTGTGAAGCAATGACCTTGACAAAGGTCACAAGGTCAAAGGTCAAGGTCATGTACATATGTGATTTGGGGCACTACTTGAAAATTTTTATGTGTGTTTGCCAACCAATCAATCAATCAATCAATCAATCTATCAATCAATCAATCAATCAATCATGATCAATCAACCAATAATGATCATGATCAATCAATCGATCATGATCATGATTAATCAATCATGTTTCCGCCTCATGTGTTTAATATAGGGTCCAAGATCTTTGTTTCTTTTTCGCTGTTTCAATTGACCCTATCCAACGTGTTTAACCAACCAACCAACTAATCAATCAATCAATCAATCAATCAATCAATCAATCAATCAATCAATTAATTAATCATTCAATCAATCAATCATGATCATGATCAATCAATCATGTATCCGTCTCATGTGTTTAATATACGGTCCAAGATCTTCTTTGTTTCTTTTTTGCTGTTTCAATTGACCCTATCCAACGTGTTTAACCAACCAACCAACCAACCAACCAACCAACCAACCAACCAACTAATCAATCAATCAATCAATCAATCAATCAATCAATCAATCAATCATGATCATGATCATGATCAATCAGTCATGTATCCGTCTCGTGTGTTTAGTATACGGTCCAAGATCTTCTTTGTTTCTTTTTCGCTGTTTCAATTGACCCTATCCAATGTGTTTAACCAACCAACCAACTAATCAATCAATCAATCAATCAATCAATCAATCATGCAAGCAAGCAATCAATTAATCAATCATGATCATGATCAATCAATCATCTTTCATGAAAAATTGAAATTTAATATTATTCTTGCGTCTCTTCTGAAAAAAAAATCCACATGTTCTCTGAAACTACAAGTCCAATCGACCTGAAAATTTGCAGTCAGCAGGGCATACATGTACTGAAGGTTCATAAAAAAAAATTTTGCAGATATCTCTCAAGACTTTTCCTAGAAAAAAGAAATGGCAATGACGTAAAAATCGCTTGCTTGGTCCGTAAATCTCAGTGAAAACCTACAATAAAATGTCCGCTCCTAGATTGAAATACTTATCTGTGTTACAAACAGGTGCTGAAAAATGTACAATATCAGAATATAATCAATAAATGGGTTTAAAAGATACACCGGATCAATTAAATCCAAAACATGCACTGCCCGTGAACTGTCATTAAAATGTCAATTTCCTACAATGACAAAAGAAATTACATTGTGTACATTCCATCTGTATAGATGTTGTCTGTTTAACGTCCCCACCTAAAAAGAAATAAAAAGACTATCTTTTCGTTATTATAAACCCGTGTCACGTGATGTGGCGCGCGCGCTGTACCTAAAATAAAAGAAAAACTTTCCAAACTAAACATGAAACTTCTCCGGTAACAATAATATAGACCCCATACAGAAACGAACAAACAAACAAACAAACAAACAAACACCCCCCCCCCCCCCCAATTCAATTAATTTTAAAGGGGGAAAGACCCCCTACAATTGCTTTTTTAAAGCAATTGATTTATATTGTAAGAAACCTTTTTAACCATTCTGTTCCGTTAATAAAAAAAAAAAAAATCTCCCCGAGACCCCCTTTTGCCCCCCCCCCTTTTTTTTTTAACCCTCCACTTACAACTGAATGTAGGTTGTGTGCTATCTATCCTATCAACGTTAAACGAACGACAACTCCAGTTTTTTCCATATTATTAGGTCTTTCCACTTTTCTGTGGAAAGCCTATTGTATTTGTTCTGATTATTATTATTATTATTATTATTATTATTATTATTTTTTTTCCGCCAAATTTTGTTCTTGCGATAAATGTTTGTTTCGCAATATGTCGCTTAAATATTTCTCATATTGTATCGTATAGTTTATGCGCTTTTAAATTTCACCCTGCTAAGCCGAACCATTTTCTTTGTAAGAGTTATCTCCCTATTCACTGTTTGTCATGTGTGTGCATCTCCTTCGTAACAAAATAAGAAAGCGACAAAATTCTTTTTACAAATTGTTCGTTACATCCTCAGGAATTTTTGGCTAATTTGGATCGAAGCGATTCGATGAAATTTTATAGGAGTTATCTACCTTTACGAAATAAATTTGTCGGTATGTTTTTTTAACTCATAAACCGTTAACCGTATAACCCTGGAATGTTTTTATTTGAGTCCCCTGATTCCTAACTAAGAAAATGAGGTCAAGGTCAAAGGTCAAGGTCATATTTTAGATTTTCATATGTCTTTGATTTCCCTATAATTCTTGAATGGTTATAGATACAGAAAATTTAAGCAGTGAAAAATGTTGAGTACTTCAAGGGGCAACTTTGTTACATTATGACTGTATTGGTTTTACCATTATTTAAGGGACATAACCCCCATTGATGGTTTATAAAAAGCCATTATTAGGCAAAACTCTTAAACAAAAAATCCTTGACCCATAGGGTCTTTTGCAATGACATTGTGAAGCAATGACCTTGACAAAGGTCACAAGGTCAAAGGTCAAGGTCATGTACATATGTGATTTGGGGCACTACTTGAAAATTTTTATGTGTGTTTGCCAACCAATCAATCAATCAATCAATCAATCTATCAATCAATCAATCAATCAATCATGATCAATCAACCAATAATGATCATGATCAATCAATCGATCATGATCATGATTAATCAATCATGTTTCCGCCTCATGTGTTTAATATAGGGTCCAAGATCTTTGTTTCTTTTTCGCTGTTTCAATTGACCCTATCCAACGTGTTTAACCAACCAACCAACTAATCAATCAATCAATCAATCAATCAATCAATCAATCAATCAATCAATCAATCAATTAATTAATCATTCAATCAATCAATCATGATCATGATCAATCAATCATGTATCCGTCTCATGTGTTTAATATACGGTCCAAGATCTTCTTTGTTTCTTTTTTGCTGTTTCAATTGACCCTATCCAACGTGTTTAACCAACCAACCAACCAACCAACCAACCAACCAACCAACCAACTAATCAATCAATCAATCAATCAATCAATCAATCAATCAATCAATCATGATCATGATCATGATCAATCAGTCATGTATCCGTCTCGTGTGTTTAGTATACGGTCCAAGATCTTCTTTGTTTCTTTTTCGCTGTTTCAATTGACCCTATCCAATGTGTTTAACCAACCAACCAACTAATCAATCAATCAATCAATCAATCAATCAATCATGCAAGCAAGCAATCAATTAATCAATCATGATCATGATCAATCAATCATCTTTCATGAAAAATTGAAATTTAATATTATTCTTGCGTCTCTTCTGAAAAAAAAATCCACATGTTCTCTGAAACTACAAGTCCAATCGACCTGAAAATTTGCAGTCAGCAGGGCATACATGTACTGAAGGTTCATAAAAAAAAATTTTGCAGATATCTCTCAAGACTTTTCCTAGAAAAAAGAAATGGCAATGACGTAAAAATCGCTTGCTTGGTCCGTAAATCTCAGTGAAAACCTACAATAAAATGTCCGCTCCTAGATTGAAATACTTATCTGTGTTACAAACAGGTGCTGAAAAATGTACAATATCAGAATATAATCAATAAATGGGTTTAAAAGATACACCGGATCAATTAAATCCAAAACATGCACTGCCCGTGAACTGTCATTAAAATGTCAATTTCCTACAATGACAAAAGAAATTACATTGTGTACATTCCATCTGTATAGATGTTGTCTGTTTAACGTCCCCACCTAAAAAGAAATAAAAAGACTATCTTTTCGTTATTATAAACCCGTGTCACGTGATGTGGCGCGCGCGCTGTACCTAAAATAAAAGAAAAACTTTCCAAACTAAACATGAAACTTCTCCGGTAACAATAATATAGACCCCATACAGAAACGAACAAACAAACAAACAAACAAACAAACACCCCCCCCCCCCCCAATTCAATTAATTTTAAAGGGGGAAAGACCCCCTACAATTGCTTTTTTAAAGCAATTGATTTATATTGTAAGAAACCTTTTTAACCATTCTGTTCCGTTAATAAAAAAAAAAAAAATCTCCCCGAGACCCCCTTTTGCCCCCCCCCCTTTTTTTTTTAACCCTCCACTTACAACTGAATGTAGGTTGTGTGCTATCTATCCTATCAACGTTAAACGAACGACAACTCCAGTTTTTTCCATATTATTAGGTCTTTCCACTTTTCTGTGGAAAGCCTATTGTATTTGTTCTGATTATTATTATTATTATTATTATTATTATTATT
The DNA here is from genome assembly GCF_036588685.1 of Mytilus trossulus. NCBI lineage: Eukaryota > Metazoa > Mollusca > Bivalvia > Mytilida > Mytilidae > Mytilus > Mytilus trossulus. The sequence goes on along the minus strand of NW_026963608.1, from coordinate 5,897 downwards.
ATTTTTTTTCCGCCAAATTTTGTTCTTGCGATAAATGTTTGTTTCGCAATATGTCGCTTAAATATTTCTCATATTGTATCGTATAGTTTATGCGCTTTTAAATTTCACCCTGCTAAGCCGAACCATTTTCTTTGTAAGAGTTATCTCCCTATTCACTGTTTGTCATGTGTGTGCATCTCCTTCGTAACAAAATAAGAAAGCGACAAAATTCTTTTTACAAATTGTTCGTTACATCCTCAGGAATTTTTGGCTAATTTGGATCGAAGCGATTCGATGAAATTTTATAGGAGTTATCTACCTTTACGAAATAAATTTGTCGGTATGTTTTTTTAACTCATAAACCGTTAACCGTATAACCCTGGAATGTTTTTATTTGAGTCCCCTGATTCCTAACTAAGAAAATGAGGTCAAGGTCAAAGGTCAAGGTCATATTTTAGATTTTCATATGTCTTTGATTTCCCTATAATTCTTGAATGGTTATAGATACAGAAAATTTAAGCAGTGAAAAATGTTGAGTACTTCAAGGGGCAACTTTGTTACATTATGACTGTATTGGTTTTACCATTATTTAAGGGACATAACCCCCATTGATGGTTTATAAAAAGCCATTATTAGGCAAAACTCTTAAACAAAAAATCCTTGACCCATAGGGTCTTTTGCAATGACATTGTGAAGCAATGACCTTGACAAAGGTCACAAGGTCAAAGGTCAAGGTCATGTACATATGTGATTTGGGGCACTACTTGAAAATTTTTATGTGTGTTTGCCAACCAATCAATCAATCAATCAATCAATCTATCAATCAATCAATCAATCAATCATGATCAATCAACCAATAATGATCATGATCAATCAATCGATCATGATCATGATTAATCAATCATGTTTCCGCCTCATGTGTTTAATATAGGGTCCAAGATCTTTGTTTCTTTTTCGCTGTTTCAATTGACCCTATCCAACGTGTTTAACCAACCAACCAACTAATCAATCAATCAATCAATCAATCAATCAATCAATCAATCAATCAATCAATCAATTAATTAATCATTCAATCAATCAATCATGATCATGATCAATCAATCATGTATCCGTCTCATGTGTTTAATATACGGTCCAAGATCTTCTTTGTTTCTTTTTTGCTGTTTCAATTGACCCTATCCAACGTGTTTAACCAACCAACCAACCAACCAACCAACCAACCAACCAACCAACTAATCAATCAATCAATCAATCAATCAATCAATCAATCAATCAATCATGATCATGATCATGATCAATCAGTCATGTATCCGTCTCGTGTGTTTAGTATACGGTCCAAGATCTTCTTTGTTTCTTTTTCGCTGTTTCAATTGACCCTATCCAATGTGTTTAACCAACCAACCAACTAATCAATCAATCAATCAATCAATCAATCAATCATGCAAGCAAGCAATCAATTAATCAATCATGATCATGATCAATCAATCATCTTTCATGAAAAATTGAAATTTAATATTATTCTTGCGTCTCTTCTGAAAAAAAAATCCACATGTTCTCTGAAACTACAAGTCCAATCGACCTGAAAATTTGCAGTCAGCAGGGCATACATGTACTGAAGGTTCATAAAAAAAAATTTTGCAGATATCTCTCAAGACTTTTCCTAGAAAAAAGAAATGGCAATGACGTAAAAATCGCTTGCTTGGTCCGTAAATCTCAGTGAAAACCTACAATAAAATGTCCGCTCCTAGATTGAAATACTTATCTGTGTTACAAACAGGTGCTGAAAAATGTACAATATCAGAATATAATCAATAAATGGGTTTAAAAGATACACCGGATCAATTAAATCCAAAACATGCACTGCCCGTGAACTGTCATTAAAATGTCAATTTCCTACAATGACAAAAGAAATTACATTGTGTACATTCCATCTGTATAGATGTTGTCTGTTTAACGTCCCCACCTAAAAAGAAATAAAAAGACTATCTTTTCGTTATTATAAACCCGTGTCACGTGATGTGGCGCGCGCGCTGTACCTAAAATAAAAGAAAAACTTTCCAAACTAAACATGAAACTTCTCCGGTAACAATAATATAGACCCCATACAGAAACGAACAAACAAACAAACAAACAAACAAACACCCCCCCCCCCCCCAATTCAATTAATTTTAAAGGGGGAAAGACCCCCTACAATTGCTTTTTTAAAGCAATTGATTTATATTGTAAGAAACCTTTTTAACCATTCTGTTCCGTTAATAAAAAAAAAAAAAATCTCCCCGAGACCCCCTTTTGCCCCCCCCCCTTTTTTTTTTAACCCTCCACTTACAACTGAATGTAGGTTGTGTGCTATCTATCCTATCAACGTTAAACGAACGACAACTCCAGTTTTTTCCATATTATTAGGTCTTTCCACTTTTCTGTGGAAAGCCTATTGTATTTGTTCTGATTATTATTATTATTATTATTATTATTATTATTATTTTTTTTCCGCCAAATTTTGTTCTTGCGATAAATGTTTGTTTCGCAATATGTCGCTTAAATATTTCTCATATTGTATCGTATAGTTTATGCGCTTTTAAATTTCACCCTGCTAAGCCGAACCATTTTCTTTGTAAGAGTTATCTCCCTATTCACTGTTTGTCATGTGTGTGCATCTCCTTCGTAACAAAATAAGAAAGCGACAAAATTCTTTTTACAAATTGTTCGTTACATCCTCAGGAATTTTTGGCTAATTTGGATCGAAGCGATTCGATGAAATTTTATAGGAGTTATCTACCTTTACGAAATAAATTTGTCGGTATGTTTTTTTAACTCATAAACCGTTAACCGTATAACCCTGGAATGTTTTTATTTGAGTCCCCTGATTCCTAACTAAGAAAATGAGGTCAAGGTCAAAGGTCAAGGTCATATTTTAGATTTTCATATGTCTTTGATTTCCCTATAATTCTTGAATGGTTATAGATACAGAAAATTTAAGCAGTGAAAAATGTTGAGTACTTCAAGGGGCAACTTTGTTACATTATGACTGTATTGGTTTTACCATTATTTAAGGGACATAACCCCCATTGATGGTTTATAAAAAGCCATTATTAGGCAAAACTCTTAAACAAAAAATCCTTGACCCATAGGGTCTTTTGCAATGACATTGTGAAGCAATGACCTTGACAAAGGTCACAAGGTCAAAGGTCAAGGTCATGTACATATGTGATTTGGGGCACTACTTGAAAATTTTTATGTGTGTTTGCCAACCAATCAATCAATCAATCAATCAATCTATCAATCAATCAATCAATCAATCATGATCAATCAACCAATAATGATCATGATCAATCAATCGATCATGATCATGATTAATCAATCATGTTTCCGCCTCATGTGTTTAATATAGGGTCCAAGATCTTTGTTTCTTTTTCGCTGTTTCAATTGACCCTATCCAACGTGTTTAACCAACCAACCAACTAATCAATCAATCAATCAATCAATCAATCAATCAATCAATCAATCAATCAATCAATTAATTAATCATTCAATCAATCAATCATGATCATGATCAATCAATCATGTATCCGTCTCATGTGTTTAATATACGGTCCAAGATCTTCTTTGTTTCTTTTTTGCTGTTTCAATTGACCCTATCCAACGTGTTTAACCAACCAACCAACCAACCAACCAACCAACCAACCAACCAACTAATCAATCAATCAATCAATCAATCAATCAATCAATCAATCAATCATGATCATGATCATGATCAATCAGTCATGTATCCGTCTCGTGTGTTTAGTATACGGTCCAAGATCTTCTTTGTTTCTTTTTCGCTGTTTCAATTGACCCTATCCAATGTGTTTAACCAACCAACCAACTAATCAATCAATCAATCAATCAATCAATCAATCATGCAAGCAAGCAATCAATTAATCAATCATGATCATGATCAATCAATCATCTTTCATGAAAAATTGAAATTTAATATTATTCTTGCGTCTCTTCTGAAAAAAAAATCCACATGTTCTCTGAAACTACAAGTCCAATCGACCTGAAAATTTGCAGTCAGCAGGGCATACATGTACTGAAGGTTCATAAAAAAAAATTTTGCAGATATCTCTCAAGACTTTTCCTAGAAAAAAGAAATGGCAATGACGTAAAAATCGCTTGCTTGGTCCGTAAATCTCAGTGAAAACCTACAATAAAATGTCCGCTCCTAGATTGAAATACTTATCTGTGTTACAAACAGGTGCTGAAAAATGTACAATATCAGAATATAATCAATAAATGGGTTTAAAAGATACACCGGATCAATTAAATCCAAAACATGCACTGCCCGTGAACTGTCATTAAAATGTCAATTTCCTACAATGACAAAAGAAATTACATTGTGTACATTCCATCTGTATAGATGTTGTCTGTTTAACGTCCCCACCTAAAAAGAAATAAAAAGACTATCTTTTCGTTATTATAAACCCGTGTCACGTGATGTGGCGCGCGCGCTGTACCTAAAATAAAAGAAAAACTTTCCAAACTAAACATGAAACTTCTCCGGTAACAATAATATAGACCCCATACAGAAACGAACAAACAAACAAACAAACAAACAAACACCCCCCCCCCCCCCCAATTCAATTAATTTTAAAGGGGGAAAGACCCCCTACAATTGCTTTTTTAAAGCAATTGATTTATATTGTAAGAAACCTTTTTAACCATTCTGTTCCGTTAATAAAAAAAAAAAAAATCTCCCCGAGACCCCCTTTTGCCCCCCCCCCTTTTTTTTTTAACCCTCCACTTACAACTGAATGTAGGTTGTGTGCTATCTATCCTATCAACGTTAAACGAACGACAACTCCAGTTTTTTCCATATTATTAGGTCTTTCCACTTTTCTGTGGAAAGCCTATTGTATTTGTTCTGATTATTATTATTATTATTATTATTATTATTATTATTTTTTTTCCGCCAAATTTTGTTCTTGCGATAAATGTTTGTTTCGCAATATGTCGCTTAAATATTTCTCATATTGTATCGTATAGTTTATGCGCTTTTAAATTTCACCCTGCTAAGCCGAACCATTTTCTTTGTAAGAGTTATCTCCCTATTCACTGTTTGTCATGTGTGTGCATCTCCTTCGTAACAAAATAAGAAAGCGACAAAATTCTTTTTACAAATTGTTCGTTACATCCTCAGGAATTTTTGGCTAATTTGGATCGAAGCGATTCGATGAAATTTTATAGGAGTTATCTACCTTTACGAAATAAATTTGTCGGTATGTTTTTTTAACTCATAAACCGTTAACCGTATAACCCTGGAATGTTTTTATTTGAGTCCCCTGATTCCTAACTAAGAAAATGAGGTCAAGGTCAAAGGTCAAGGTCATATTTTAGATTTTCATATGTCTTTGATTTCCCTATAATTCTTGAATGGTTATAGATACAGAAAATTTAAGCAGTGAAAAATGTTGAGTACTTCAAGGGGCAACTTTGTTACATTATGACTGTATTGGTTTTACCATTATTTAAGGGACATAACCCCCATTGATGGTTTATAAAAAGCCATTATTAGGCAAAACTCTTAAACAAAAAATCCTTGACCCATAGGGTCTTTTGCAATGACATTGTGAAGCAATGACCTTGACAAAGGTCACAAGGTCAAAGGTCAAGGTCATGTACATATGTGATTTGGGGCACTACTTGAAAATTTTTATGTGTGTTTGCCAACCAATCAATCAATCAATCAATCAATCTATCAATCAATCAATCAATCAATCATGATCAATCAACCAATAATGATCATGATCAATCAATCGATCATGATCATGATTAATCAATCATGTTTCCGCCTCATGTGTTTAATATAGGGTCCAAGATCTTTGTTTCTTTTTCGCTGTTTCAATTGACCCTATCCAACGTGTTTAACCAACCAACCAACT
>NW_026963607.1:0-18627 GCF_036588685.1 Mytilus trossulus | reverse complement strand
AAAAAACATGTCCTTACGCAATATTAAAGCCAAATCAAATTCGAGTTTGCTTGAGGATGTTTGAACTTACGTTCCTTTATAGTATAATAGATAATGGGAATGGGATCATTCCATAATCACGTTTATTTCTTTTGTTTTTTATTGACAGGGTGATCGTACTGGATGTCCATCGTGTAAAATCCAACCGAGTTTAGGTTGTCCCGCGTGTTTCCAATATCTGCAGCTGTGCAACTCAGACAGGGAGTGTGGTCGAGGTCAGTAAAGTGTTCTAAGAATGTCTTCCATACACTTGTAAAATAAACAGCAATTTTTCAGTTACGCCTTCTATTTAAGAGTTTGCAAGTAATCTTTTTCCCTGAAATTATATCCGTTATACTGTCAAGAAAAACTTTCTGAGTTGGGAAAGGGCGACAACTTTTACTTGTTTTAATTTCTTTAAATATGTTCTTTTATATAAACAGCCAGGTCAGGAAAATGGCCATTGTTATATTATAGTTCGTTTCTGTGTGTGTTACATTTTAATGTTGTGTTATTTTGTGTCGTAGTTCCCCTAATATATTTGATGTGTTTCCCTCATTTGTAGTTTGTAACCCGGATTTGGTTTTTTTCTCAAACGATTAAGAATTGCGAACAGCAGTATACTACTGTTGCTTTTATTCATGACAATATTGATGACCTTTATCGTTGAGCACAAGGACATTTGCAAGTAAACTTTTAAACCTAAATTTATGATATTCAGTAAAAAAAAAGTATCCCTTTAAGGACAAGTTTTAACAACATATGGAATGCATACTGTTAGTCTAATTTAAACAAAAACAATATAAAAAATCTTCATAGCATCCAAATCAAAAACAAACACATAGTTTTGAACTTATTTTATTTGTATATTGTAATTTTTCAGGTCATCTTTGTTGTTTCAACCCTTCATGTGGTACATCATGTAAAAGAACATATGGTCGATGAAACATTCTGTATTGGATATCCATGAGCTTTTTTTTCCTTTATGACATAATTATTTTTTTCAATTATAGAAATAAAAAGAAATATTCAACCAGAATAGTTATTTTATGAATACTTTACAGTCACTTACGACATACACATTATACAATTACCCCATACCCATTACTAGTAACTTAAAAAAATAACACAATTTGAACCATACTATTTATACAATAACACAATACACTATTCAGTTGATACAATTACACCAAACTCTTTATACAAATACATCCTACAACATACACTTAATACAGCAAAACAATACACCATTCGCTTTATACAATTAAATAATACACCATTCACGATTTTCAATTTCACCATACTCCATACCCTTTCGGAGTACATGAGATCATCCCCAGTTTTTAGGTGGGTTCGTGTTGCTTATTCTTTAGTTTTATATTTTTTGTCATGTGTACTACTGTTTGTCTGTTTGTCTTTTCCATTTTAAGCCACGGCGTTGTCAGATTTTTTTCGATTGATGAGTTTGACTGTCCCGCTGGTATCTTTCATCCCTCTTTTTTTACATAACACGTTACGCCTTATACGCCTGATACAATTACACCATACACTATACACATTATACAGTTACCTCATAAACCGTACACCTTATGCAATTATCAAATACACCTTTCACTTTATATATACCATACACAGTTGAAAATTACACCAAATTTCCGATAAATCGTAAGTTTCCTAGCTTTAATTGTTTGATATTTGTCATGCGTGGACATTGCAATATGGATAACTTAAAAGAAGAGTTGTCTCATTGGCACTCATATTTCACTGTTTAAGACAGAACCGTGCCCTACTGGTCCTAATTCTCTACATTGTTTGATATCTGGTGGAGAGTTGTTTCCTTGGCAAACATTTCTGGCATGTATAACAGTATCTATCATAGATAGAGGGATTCCTTCAGCTATATATTATTTAACATTTTTCTGATCATTAAGGATTGGAAGCATTTTTTTGTGCATAAATAAACCGTTAGTTTTCCGTTTGAATTGTTTTACATTATTGATTCCGGAGACTTTTATAGCTGACAATGCGATTTCTGCATTGCTCATTGTTGAAGGTCGTACGGTGCCGTATAGCTGTAAATGTATGTGTTATTTTGTTTTTTTGGAGAGTTGTTTCATTGGAAATCATAACACGTCTGCAGAAATCAAAAATAAACTAACAACGCCATGGCTAAAACAGAAAAGACAAACAGACAAACAATAATACATTATTAAATTAATAAGATAATAATGTATTTATTTGCCAATATGGGAGATGAACAATATGGTACATAAACATTTTCGGCAATGTCGTATCGCTCTTTTTACGTTAAATTGTGTTTTGATGACCCATGTGCTTTATTTTAATATTACCCAAATATACTTTTGTCTATCGATTTTCATTTGCCAAAACACTCTGTCTAATCTACTTTTAAATTATAAAACGATCACTACAAACAAAGTACGAATCAGACGCACGGTTAATTTGTTTAATAAAATTAACGGTACCAATTTTCTTACACCAGATGCGCATTTCGACAATACATGTCTCTTCAGTGATGCTCGTGGCCAAAATATTTGAAATCCAAAGCTTATATAAAAGATGAAGAGCTATAATCCAAAAGGTCCAGAAAGTATAGCCAAATCCGTGAAAGGAATCAGAGCTTTGCAAGAGGGAGATACATTCCTTAATTTATAATAATTTATAATATTTTGTAACAGCAAATTTTAATAACACAAAAATTCCGTATTTTCATGCCAGTACCGAAGTACTGGCTACTGGGCTGGTAATACCCTCGGGGACTAATAGTCCACCAACAGAGGCATCGATCCAGTGGTAGTAATAAAATTAACGGTACCAATTTTCTTGCACCAGATGCGCATTTCGACAATACATGTCTCTTCAGTGATGCTCGTTTGATGTGATGTTTAACATGAGGGAAAGTCTACCTTTATAATGCTTCCAATATTCATCGTCGCTCATAAGCGGAGTGTTTGCATTATATCTATATTAAAGCAATAATATCAGACTTCAAAAACAACAACTTGGATATCAACGCCGAAACCAGAAAATTGTAAAAACTATTGTTGTCCCCTAGTTTGTGAAGCAAGTTCTAGATTTGCACACAGGTTGAGGTAAAGCTGTTCAGGATCCTTGTTTTGCGTCTTGATCTATCAAACTTTAAAAGCATTACTTTATTGGTGGTTTGTTTTCTTAATTTTAATCGTAGCTGAAAATGAAGTTTGAAAAATAACATCATCACCAAAAGTCATTTTTGATAACCAAAGATAGACGAGCATATTCATTTTGAAAAGAGCAATGCATGAAAGTAACAAAAACAAGGCTTACAACGGGCGTTATCAACTAATTGAATAAGTGCGAAAGGAGACAACCCAAAAAAATGTGACAAAAAGCTGTGTAATAAGTTTTGGTAGGAAACCGTTTTGATGAGCAACAAAACCATTGTATTAGAAGGTGACATAAATAAAATGTTTATTTTTGTTATTGTCCTTTGTTCTTTGGTTGATATTGATATTGATAATATTTTCAGTAATTAAACTAGCATTTACCTGTAAGAATTAGTTATACTACCTTCAATTTACCAATATTAATATCAATAGTCTTTGAAATATTGGACATTTAAAGGTAACATAATGTTTTTTTTACAGATAGATGACTATCAAATAACAAGAATAAAGAACGGGTACAACAATAGAATAACGTATCAACAATGTTTTACAGATATCACGTGGTTACTAAAACGACAAGATGTCAAAATGGCATCGCTCAGAGAATTGATAATCTAAATTTAAAATCGATGTTGATATCTCATATAGCAGAATAAAACTTTAATATTAATGATTTTTTCTTTTTCAAACAGAATGAACATTTGATCACTTTTTCCCTTTAAACCAAGACAGAAACTACTGAAATATATGTAAAATATATTTTAAACAGAAGCAAACAACACGTTTTTTTATGCAAAACTGTTTAATTAATCAGTCCACAGGATATACACATTTGTAACGACAGCCTTGCTTGCAACATTTCTTTGTTCCAGGACACGATGCGTCATTTTTACAGTTTCTTTGAACGTTACAATTAGTCCGTGGATATTTGTCTCTTGGACAACGGCCTATTTTCGTTGTTTTGGCTACAATGGTGAGAAAAATATAGACATCAGTATACAGTTTACTATAACGTATATAGTCGTGTAGAATACCACTATTAAAAGTAATTTAAACTTGAATATTCAATTATCAAATATAATGAATACAAAATTCGATTTGATGTTTTCTTTTTATATTCATTATATTTAGTTCTTGAAGTAATATACCGCAATAAATAATATTTCTCTGTAGAAATACATGTATGTAATTTATAGAAAATGAAAATGTAATATGATTGAAAAAACAACAACAATCTACCTGAAGATGTAGACGTAGGCAACAATAGTGCACCGTTAAGCCTGCAAAACCCAACAAAACACATACTGTAAGTTAACATTGAAAGTCGCCGATTTGACTAAATGTAAAACAATTGAAACAATTTAACTAACGTCCTTGTTTGTGAACAAATCAAGTCACGAAAAATAAACAATACAGAAAGCAATCAGCGCCAACATTTATTACAAGCAAATAAAACGGGTACATGCTCATACCAAAAGTTTCTTCTATAACTAAAGGAGATTTGGGCTAGAACAAAACTAAATAAGCATCCTTCATCTTTAACATTTGAAAGGGTGAAGAAGTACAACTTATAAAAGATTCCACGTTTCCAATCGCTATCCACTACGTGTTACAGTGACGAAACAGCATACCATTTAAAAAAACATAAATTAAAAACCAGCTTAATAAACCTCAGCTCCACTTATCAGCAAAAAAAATCAACAATCATCAAAATTAGTCACATAGTTCCAATGTAAGTCTATTCTTGTTAAAGAAAGTCGATAACAAGTACAGTTAATTATGATTTCCAAACTAAACAAAAAGTATTGATAACTGAATATAATCTTTAGAAATATTTGACATATACAATAAACAATCATTTTCAACATGTTAAGTCTTATACTTAAGCTATAATAAAAGACTCAAACTGTAAATTGTACAACAATTAAAACGGGAAAACTAAGATCTTAAGATTAACAAAACATTATGAAAAACAAATGGACTAGACAGGAACCAATGATAACCACTGACTGCAGGATCCTTACTTGGAGCAGACGCACAGAAAATGTGGGTAGGAGTGGGGGTGGAGAGTAGGACATCGAGGTATAGAACTTTACACTGATGGAATTATGGAAAATGAACTCATCATAGATACCAGGACTAAATTTAGTATATACGCCAGACGCGCGTTTCGTCTACAAAAGACTCATCAGTGACGCTTGAATCCAAAACAGTTAAATAGGCCAAATAAAGTACGAAGTTGAAAAGCATTGAGGACCAAAATTCATAACTGTAACGTTCAAAGAAACTGTAAAAATGACGCATCGTGTCCTGGAACAAAGAAATGTTGCAAGCAAGGCTGTCGTTACAAATGTGTATATCCTGTGGACTGATTAATTAAACAGTTTTGCATAAAAAAACGTGTTGTTTGCTTCTGTTTAAAATATATTTTACATATATTTCAGTAGTTTCTGTCTTGGTTTAAAGGGAAAAAGTGATCAAATGTTCATTCTGTTTGAAAAAGAAAAAATCATTAATATTAAAGTTTTATTCTGCTATATGAGATATCAACATCGATTTTAAATTTAGATTATCAATTCTCTGAGCGATGCCATTTTGACATCTTGTCGTTTTAGTAACCACGTGATATCTGTAAAACATTGTTGATACGTTATTCTATTGTTGTACCCGTTCTTTATTCTTGTTATTTGATAGTCATCTATCTGTAAAAAAAACATTATGTTACCTTTAAATGTCCAATATTTCAAAGACTATTGATATTAATATTGGTAAATTGAAGGTAGTATAACTAATTCTTACAGGTAAATGCTAGTTTAATTACTGAAAATATTATCAATATCAATATCAACCAAAGAACAAAGGACAATAACAAAAATAAACATTTTATTTATGTCACCTTCTAATACAATGGTTTTGTTGCTCATCAAAACGGTTTCCTACCAAAACTTATTACACAGCTTTTTGTCACATTTTTTTGGGTTGTCTCCTTTCGCACTTATTCAATTAGTTGATAACGCCCGTTGTAAGCCTTGTTTTTGTTACTTTCATGCATTGCTCTTTTCAAAATGAATATGCTCGTCTATCTTTGGTTATCAAAAATGACTTTTGGTGATGATGTTATTTTTCAAACTTCATTTTCAGCTACGATTAAAATTAAGAAAACAAACCACCAATAAAGTAATGCTTTTAAAGTTTGATAGATCAAGACGCAAAACAAGGATCCTGAACAGCTTTACCTCAACCTGTGTGCAAATCTAGAACTTGCTTCACAAACTAGGGGACAACAATAGTTTTTACAATTTTCTGGTTTCGGCGTTGATATCCAAGTTGTTGTTTTTGAAGTCTGATATTATTGCTTTAATATAGATATAATGCAAACACTCCGCTTATGAGCGACGATGAATATTGGAAGCATTATAAAGGTAGACTTTCCCTCATGTTAAACATCACATCAAACGAGCATCACTGAAGAGACATGTATTGTCGAAATGCGCATCTGGTGCAAGAAAATTGGTACCGTTAATTTTATTACTACCACTGGATCGATGCCTCTGTTGGTGGACTATTAGTCCCCGAGGGTATTACCAGCCCAGTAGCCAGTACTTCGGTACTGGCATGAAAATACGGAATTTTTGTGTTATTAAAATTTGCTGTTACAAAATATTATAAATTATTATAAATTAAGGAATGTATCTCCCTCTTGCAAAGCTCTGATTCCTTTCACGGATTTGGCTATACTTTCTGGACCTTTTGGATTATAGCTCTTCATCTTTTATATAAGCTTTGGATTTCAAATATTTTGGCCACGAGCATCACTGAAGAGACATGTATTGTCGAAATGCGCATCTGGTGTAAGAAAATTGGTACCGTTAATTTTATTAAACAAATTAACCGTGCGTCTGATTCGTACTTTGTTTGTAGTGATCGTTTTATAATTTAAAAGTAGATTAGACAGAGTGTTTTGGCAAATGAAAATCGATAGACAAAAGTATATTTGGGTAATATTAAAATAAAGCACATGGGTCATCAAAACACAATTTAACGTAAAAAGAGCGATACGACATTGCCGAAAATGTTTATGTACCATATTGTTCATCTCCCATATTGGCAAATAAATACATTATTATCTTATTAATTTAATAATGTATTATTGTTTGTCTGTTTGTCTTTTCTGTTTTAGCCATGGCGTTGTTAGTTTATTTTTGATTTCTGCAGACGTGTTATGATTTCCAATGAAACAACTCTCCAAAAAAACAAAATAACACATACATTTACAGCTATACGGCACCGTACGACCTTCAACAATGAGCAATGCAGAAATCGCATTGTCAGCTATAAAAGTCTCCGGAATCAATAATGTAAAACAATTCAAACGGAAAACTAACGGTTTATTTATGCACAAAAAAATGCTTCCAATCCTTAATGATCAGAAAAATGTTAAATAATATATAGCTGAAGGAATCCCTCTATCTATGATAGATACTGTTATACATGCCAGAAATGTTTGCCAAGGAAACAACTCTCCACCAGATATCAAACAATGTAGAGAATTAGGACCAGTAGGGCACGGTTCTGTCTTAAACAGTGAAATATGAGTGCCAATGAGACAACTCTTCTTTTAAGTTATCCATATTGCAATGTCCACGCATGACAAATATCAAACAATTAAAGCTAGGAAACTTACGATTTATCGGAAATTTGGTGTAATTTTCAACTGTGTATGGTATATATAAAGTGAAAGGTGTATTTGATAATTGCATAAGGTGTACGGTTTATGAGGTAACTGTATAATGTGTATAGTGTATGGTGTAATTGTATCAGGCGTATAAGGCGTAACGTGTTATGTAAAAAAAGAGGGATGAAAGATACCAGCGGGACAGTCAAACTCATCAATCGAAAAAAATCTGACAACGCCGTGGCTTAAAATGGAAAAGACAAACAGACAAACAGTAGTACACATGACAAAAAATATAAAACTAAAGAATAAGCAACACGAACCCACCTAAAAACTGGGGATGATCTCATGTACTCCGAAAGGGTATGGAGTATGGTGAAATTGAAAATCGTGAATGGTGTATTATTTAATTGTATAAAGCGAATGGTGTATTGTTTTGCTGTATTAAGTGTATGTTGTAGGATGTATTTGTATAAAGAGTTTGGTGTAATTGTATCAACTGAATAGTGTATTGTGTTATTGTATAAATAGTATGGTTCAAATTGTGTTATTTTTTTAAGTTACTAGTAATGGGTATGGGGTAATTGTATAATGTGTATGTCGTAAGTGACTGTAAAGTATTCATAAAATAACTATTCTGGTTGAATATTTCTTTTTATTTCTATAATTGAAAAAAATAATTATGTCATAAAGGAAAAAAAAGCTCATGGATATCCAATACAGAATGTTTCATCGACCATATGTTCTTTTACATGATGTACCACATGAAGGGTTGAAACAACAAAGATGACCTGAAAAATTACAATATACAAATAAAATAAGTTCAAAACTATGTGTTTGTTTTTGATTTGGATGCTATGAAGATTTTTTATATTGTTTTTGTTTAAATTAGACTAACAGTATGCATTCCATATGTTGTTAAAACTTGTCCTTAAAGGGATACTTTTTTTTTACTGAATATCATAAATTTAGGTTTAAAAGTTTACTTGCAAATGTCCTTGTGCTCAACGATAAAGGTCATCAATATTGTCATGAATAAAAGCAACAGTAGTATACTGCTGTTCGCAATTCTTAATCGTTTGAGAAAAAAACCAAATCCGGGTTACAAACTACAAATGAGGGAAACACATCAAATATATTAGGGGAACTACGACACAAAATAACACAACATTAAAATGTAACACACACAGAAACGAACTATAATATAACAATGGCCATTTTCCTGACCTGGCTGTTTATATAAAAGAACATATTTAAAGAAATTAAAACAAGTAAAAGTTGTCGCCCTTTCCCAACTCAGAAAGTTTTTCTTGACAGTATAACGGATATAATTTCAGGGAAAAAGATTACTTGCAAACTCTTAAATAGAAGGCGTAACTGAAAAATTGCTGTTTATTTTACAAGTGTATGGAAGACATTCTTAGAACACTTTACTGACCTCGACCACACTCCCTGTCTGAGTTGCACAGCTGCAGATATTGGAAACACGCGGGACAACCTAAACTCGGTTGGATTTTACACGATGGACATCCAGTACGATCACCCTGTCAATAAAAAACAAAAGAAATAAACGTGATTATGGAATGATCCCATTCCCATTATCTATTATACTATAAAGGAACGTAAGTTCAAACATCCTCAAGCAAACTCGAATTTGATTTGGCTTTAATATTGCGTAAGGACATGTTTTTTTCCTGGCAGTTAATGACGTATTTATACTAAATCTTTTGAATATTGGATATGTACTGATTGCTATTTTATTATTAGATGAATAATTGTTTTACTTTTAATTGATTTAAAACTAGCTGGCAGTAATCTTGAGTACTTTCAAATATGTACATAGTGTCTTTTTTGCTGAAGGGATTAACACCTTGCAATATATATTAAAGGTATCAGGCAATGTTTGGTGTTTGTTTTTGTTAAATTTTTTTTTTTTTTTTTTATCTTTGTATCGATCTGATTTATATAGTTAGTTCATATGCTGTGCGGTTTAACAACTGTCCTCAGTAAGGTAAAGGTTTGGGAGCTCGGAAACATTTTCAATACCGCCATACCTTGTAAATGCCTTTCTCAAAACCGGAATCTGTAGATAAGTAATTGCCGTTGGATCATGTATGTCATATGTTTTTTTCGTTCATTGTTTTTGCTATAGGTAATAAGTTTTGTTAATTGATTTGTTCATATTTAACATGTCAGGCATATAATAGCAAACTTTACACCTCTTACTGTATTGATTTTTCTCATTGCTGAAGGCCGTACAATTGTCTTTTTGTTGCTTATATTCAAATCATTGGAACATTTGTCTCATTGGTAATCAAATCACATCTCCCATTGTCTTTTTTTTTAAATTTTTGAAGATTATGTTTCTTTCTGTTCTTGAACACTTAATTCATAACGTTTGGAATAATTGCCTGTTTATACAATACCAACCGTGTGTGTATGTATGAAATATGTTTACTATATTATTTCAATACTCTTTAAATTTTTAAATAGTCTTTATTTTTAATGATTAATTATAAAATGGAATGACTGTTTACCTTATAAAAAATAACATACCTTTATGGGATTAGTGCATGCTCGTCCCCCACATGGTGTCCCACAACATTTTTTATTCTCTTAAATAAAAATAACAGATAAGTAAGATAAGTGCGATACCAATTGATAAATGCTATTATAAAAAAAACCTAAACATTTTGAAATATAAAATATTTTAAGTATACATTGTGTTTACTATCCAATCGATTGAATTATTTTGTTAACTTTCCATAGATAGTTTGTTTTTGGATATCATTTGACAAATACAATGTGTCCACAGTAATGGGTCATCAATGCAGCGAGAATAGCCCACACCCAGAGGCGTGCTTTGTCTGGCCCCAAACAAAAATGTGCTCTAGTTCAGTGATAATGAACGTCATACTAAACTTCGAAATATATAAAATGATTTTAAAATTTAAAATCATTCAAGACTTAATAAGACCAGAGGCTCCTGAATTAGTACAGGGGTAAACTACGGAAAGATTAAACATGTTTGTTGAAATGTCAACCCTCCCTCTATATGTACAATGTACAAAAAAACATGTATTTATGATTTTAATTGAAATTATATCATGTTTGTAATTATTTTTGATTTCTTTTTTTGAGTGATGGTGCCTCAAAGATAGGTGCTTTTTAGCTCGAATTATCATGAACTATTGTGATATGTATACCTACTTTCCGTACAATCTGAATCCGTGTCACAGTCATATTTTACATCTACAAGGTTACAAAAGTTGGGATCACCCCCTTTAGGAATTGGCGGACAAACTCCTTGTCTTGGTTTTGGTGGCTAAAATAGTTAAATCAGATATGCATGCTGTATGATCTACATTTATTAAAAAGAACAAATGATAGAGCTATAGTTCCGACATTGCTACTCACTTCTTAAATCATACGTATGGGCAAACCTGTCTTAAAGTTAACATACATGACATATGTGAGCAAAAAAACATACCGATTGTATGCTTCTTAACTTTCCAAGGTGACATTTATAGTGAATCTACATGAATAACTTCCTCACGATCGTGGGTATATATTTGATACTATTTTGATTTGATGTAGGTGATCGAAAATAACCACCATAATTGGATATACAACTGTCAATCCTAGTTTATTCCAAGTTAAGATCGAATCCACCACATAGTTTCGTATCATAATGACAGTAGACGAATTGATAAGACCACATATACCCTTAAAATAGCTTAAGCACAAAATTCATTTAAAACAAAATTCAAAATTCAAAAAGATAACCAGTTTTAAAATTTTAAATATTTTAAAGTAATTCCATCCTTTCAATGCCTAAATGAATTTGTTATCTTCAACATGGTTAACGCTATAGAAATATAATGTGATGGTGAATGTACAAGTCGTTTACCTAGACATGCCAATAGCGTAAACGTTTGACTCACGCAGCTTTTTATAAAATTACTAACGGAGTAACGGGAGATTAAAAACCAAACATCCCACGTCATGAAAAGTTTTACCAACTTTAAGGCAACCGATGTCTTGATGGTAGACGGTTATCGTTAAGCAAACCATCTTAAACCATAAACGTACAATTAACATCCGATTTTCAACAAAACAACTGATTAAAAGACTTTACGATGCAAACTACGTTTGGATTATATTAACTAACATTCGGTTTTACTGGTTCTGTACATCCTATTCCACAAGTAACGCCACAACATATTTGATCTGAAACAATATAATTAATATAACTGATTCAAAGATGAATAAGGCGATTGAATGTTTCATCGCAACTAAAAAAAGAGACGCTTAGACAAAGTATGACTTAACAGATATCGTCCTGGTCAACGTAAATTTATTTATTCTTGTGTTCTAAGCACTGATACCAAGCATGCTTTTCTGTTTCCCAAATCTCGCGATTGAGTTGAATCCACAGCAAGAATTAATTCACAAAGGATTACCTTAGCAGTACATTGGAATCGGTTTAAATGTCCTGATAATGACGATCAGGGACGATGTTTAAATGTCCTGATAATGACGATCAGGGACGATGTTTAAATGTCCTGATAATGACGATCAGGGACGATGTTTAAATGTCCTGATAATGACGATCAGGGACGATGTTTAAATGTCCTGATAATGACGATCAGGGACGATGTTTAAATGTCCTGATAATGACGATCAGGGACGATGTTTAAATGTCCTGATAATGACGATCAGGGACGATGTTTAAATGTCCTGATAATGACGATCAGGGACGATTTCAATCAGATTTTCAATCAAATACATAATCCTAAAATGTTCGTTGTTTTGAATTTATATTTCAATAACTAACTTGTATTTAATAGCTAATGTACTAACCTTGGGTACATTCCTTATCGTGACTACATTGGTGCAAGTGACAGGCGGCGGCCTTGGTTTGAGAAGATCTAGAAGGACACTCTGGTCGGGGCTTCTACAATTTTTTTAGTTTTTAAAGATTAGAAAAATCAAAAAGACAAATGTAGATTGGAAAATTTGAATTATAAATATATTGTTGTAGATTGATTAATTTCGTAGATACAATGTATTATTTTTTGTATCGAAAAAGGGTGCATACTAGCAATAAGACACTTCTTAAATTGTTGATTATTTCAATTTATGGTTTATCTGTATCGACAAGTTGCATCCACAAATGTATCAAACGAATAATAATGAATTCACAGTATGGTGTTTTAAGTTCTATGATACTAAGAATATTAGAGAGTCTACTTTACCTACCAGTCGTTCTGCTTTCAATCTAAAAACCAATATATTCAAAACTTTTTTAAACCGAGGCTTTCTGAGACCATGTACACCATGTACAATGATTTGTGTTGCAGATGGATTAACATCAAATTAAAAAAAATATATTCTTATTTTGTTCTTTATTTTGACCTTTTTATCCATCACTCATAACTTCTGTAACAGCTATTTGGAAAATATAACCTGAATATCAAAACACAAACTTGTGAAATATAATTTGTGTTAAGCTACTTGCTGTTGCCGGTTCTTTACACTGTCGAGATCCACATATATTTGGACAGCATTTCTTAGTACCTGAAAAAAAACCCCGGAATACAATTGATTGACTGTTGTTGTCAACGTCATTTTTTAGGCTATTTCGTGGCGGATATTTATAATTGTTGGAAGAAGTTAAGAAGTTGCCGTTAAAAAACACCGACCTTTGTCAATCGTGTTTTAACTGAACATGAACCTTTTTTTTTCAAAGTAAAGTGAAGAATTATCAGGATTCATTTAAGGCTTTTTTTTTGCAATTTCTTTTCAATGGTCCTCGTTAAAAAGTCACAGCGGTTATTGATCATTCGTTAAACTAAAGCTCATCTGATCATAATTTACACTTAATGTAATCTTGTAAGCATTAATACTTAATTTGTAATTGCATTTGAAATTTGAAATACTTTTATTAATTCATAAATTGTGAACACGCTGCTTACCTTCTTCTTTTCTTCGTTATACATCATTATAATGCAACACTGTTTGTAACGTTTATTTTGATTGGATAACGTCACAATCATTTTGGCAGCAATTCACAGTTGATGCTATGAAAACATTCGCACAAGCGCAGACAACGTATTGCAGATTTTTAATGTATCAATAGACGTTGTTTTATCCCAGTTTGATTAGAATGGAGATAACAATATTGCATTCTAAGCTCCGACGGCGTCAATTGATGATTTGATGGTCGCAAAACCCGTATGTTTTTGCTTACGCATTGCCAGTACATTTAACTTGCGACCATCAAATCACCAATTGATGCCGTCGGAGCTTATGTAGTTCTAAATTTGTTGTTTTCGGTTGTTTGCATTTTTATTTTGTTTTGAAATCACTATTATACAAGGTACATACCTGAACAGTCTGCGTCATTACCTCCACAATTTGAAATAACGAAAGCTACCATACAATAACTCAATGGTTTGTCAGTAAAAGTGGGACATAGTCCATATTTACGCTTTACCGTCTGAAATTATAATTGAAAAGGGAATATCTATATGCATGTACATATATATCACTTTTGATATTACAGATTAGTTCGACTTTAGTTGAGCTTTTTAACACTTTATTAACTCATCGTTGGTGGACATTCCACTTACAACTACTCCTTACTTTATCTCTTTTGTTTTATAGAATTGCTTATCAATCAAAATTTAAATTTAATACGTCATAAGGGTTTTCTTTAAAGTCATTACAATATAAAAATAGTAAAATAGCACTAGTACAGCAAAAGTCTTAGTGATTTCACGAGTTTGTGCTGTATCTCAAATATGAAAAGATGATGTGGTTTCAAAGTATAGGTTTCGTTTGTAAACATTACAAAGACTCCCACGTCACTTTTGAATCGTGAATTGCTCACTTTCAGTAAGACAAATTGGAAACTTTGCCAACTGTTTTTTTACTTTCACGTTTAACTGTATGTATTTGAACATCGAAAAACTATGTTGCCTTTATTGAAGCAAACTTATCGTTTAAATGTTACAACACTGTCTTTCCTGTATAATTTGTTGTCTTATTTTAGCCATTTTTGGAAAAGAAGCGAAACATACCAAAGATTCACCCACACTCACAGAACACTAATAACTTTCAGCACTAACCTAATGAAACCTGATTTGAATGGTATGTTTGTCTTTACATATCCTTCGTGACATGTACTATCGATCGCGTTGCTCATGTAAGTATGCATCCGGTAATACGTCACATTCGGTAGGTCACATTCTGGGATACGGGCGGGATCAATTATGGATTTCGAATTGTTACATGGATGTTGTATGGAAATATTTAAAACGAACGAGACAATGACTTTTTTTTGTTAATTAAGCAAAAAGTACTTACACATTCTTTTCCGCATTCCTTTGGGCAGCACATGGAGTCTAAAAATATAAAAACCAAAAAGAAACAATATAATATTACGGAATCGAAGAAAATGGAATCGTATATTTCAAGATATTTGTTTAATTGGCAATCAATGGCTCAGTGAATTAAATGAACCTTCATGTGTGTAAAGAGTAAATATGTCAAAAATTTTAATTTTAGGTATCGCTACGAATATTTGCAAAACGTTTGTCAGATTTGTGTAAAAAGTGAAAAAATTTGGTATATAGAAAAAATGCAAAAAAATGCATTTCGTTAATACTTATCAAAGTTATATTATTTAATTGTTATCCCTATCCACACACAAACAACTAAAACTCTATATACAAAAACTTGTGAGTTCTTAATTTGAATTGGTTAACCAAAATTATTATACAGGGCTTTTATACCCGTTTTTTCACGAGACAGTTCCGTTGATTTGATAAAGACCATAACGTGAAACTTTTTCTCAGTCATTTTAATATGTTTTTAATTTGATAGATGCTTTTGTGCTTTTTTGATAGATGTTTTGTTTTACGATTGTAACACAGTGATGACTGCTGTACCCATATTTTGACTAATTTACTTATGTCTTTTGTTCACGCATCGTAGAAAATATAATAGATTTTGATGAGACTGTCGTACAAGTGAGAAGTTTAGCGCTATAAAACCAGGTTCAATCCACCATTTTCTACATTTGAAAATGCCTGTACCACGTTCGGAATATGACAGTTGTTGTCTATTTGTTTAGTGTTTTTTCATTTGATTTTGCCATGTGATTAGGGACTTTCCGATTGGATTTTCCTCGTAGTTCAGTATTTTGGTGATTTTACTTTTTGTATCAGCTTCTTAAAATGATTTTTTATTTTATACATTTTCTTTTAATTATAATATGCGGAGACCGAGCTGGATACAGGCAACCCAACCCTACGCGTTGTTATCACTAAATGTGGTGATAACATCGTGTAGGGTGAGTTGTTTGTACGGTTAATACTTTTATTTTTTTGCAAATATATCTTAAAGATTTCAAATTGTAATCCTACCGTGGTTACAGTCACTATTTGTCTGACATTTATCCGTTTTGGGTAAACCGAGACATTTTCCTGTCTGTTTTATCTTTGGGCATGGTGGATCGATTGCTGACTGTATAAATAAAGATAAAATTACTGTTTCAACAACGTACGAAAAAATATCAATCATATGATATCATAGTTTACCCTATATTGTGTACTATCACAATAATATCAGTTTCTTCGTTACCAGTAGGATCTAATAATATTGTTCTGAGATACAACTGACGTTTGAGATCCTAATCTTTGTTATTTGTTGTTAATGTACAAATAATATTATAATTGTAGTGTATATATAGTGCTTGCCGGGCATAGTTCAAGGCTATTTGGTGCCAATATATAATAGAAGCCTGATTTCGAATCCAAGCAAGGGAAGAACAGTTTTAGAACAAAAAAGTTCTTCCGCAAATTTACGGATCTAGCCTTGTCCTGCTGTTTTTTAGACGAAGTATATACACAGAATGTGTTTCTAGCCTTATATCACCAGCACTGGTAATCTGATGTAGAATATCTGTATTTGAGTTGTCACAGGTTCAGACGTAACTGCATATTACTTGATGCTTAAAAGTTAAAGGTCTAGTTTGTAATGTCAATGTTTTTAACAGTATTTCTTTATCGACAATTTTTTCGGCCTATATTTTGGGCTTCATATGTTGTAGTCTGTGCGTTCGTTCGTTCGTCCGCTCGTTCGTCCGAAAATCCCGCTTCAGGTGTAAGTTTTTGGTC
Organism: Mytilus trossulus; assembly: GCF_036588685.1. Taxonomy (NCBI): domain Eukaryota; kingdom Metazoa; phylum Mollusca; class Bivalvia; order Mytilida; family Mytilidae; genus Mytilus; species Mytilus trossulus. Next base: position 1,582 of record NW_026963607.1, on the reverse strand, counting down.
CAGGTAGTTTCTAAAGAAGTTGAAGTACAATCAATTTTTAACTGATTCCGTGTTCCACATGCAATAATCTTTCCAAATCTATTGCCACATTAGAGTTTTTATCCCATTTTCGCGGTCAACTAAATATAGAAATGACAGTGCGTATAATGCATACATGTACTATGGACACATTCTTGTGTTCCGTCTACTCTAAATGTGTTTGACAATTATAGTTTGCAGCATTTTGACTCATGAGAATAGTCCTATATCTCTAGTTCATGATGTTCATTTTATAAGATTAGAAAAACATCTTTTTATGTTCAAGATTTGAAAGTTGAATCACATGTCGATTTCTCAGCTCAGATTTTGATTTTTAATTTCTAAAGGTGTATGCAATATTTTAACAAGTCTTGACTCAACCTCAATATGTTTGTCGGAAACTTTCTGTATAGTAGAAGTTCAACACAGGATAGTTGAAACTTCTTTTTTTCATTATTAAATCAACTCAATCAAAGTACATGTGAAATCCTTCAAACACCCACACATCCTTTTATGATGTTGTCGATCCCCAAGTTTTTGTCTTTCGTTTTCTATGTTGTGTATTGAATTATTGTATACTATTATTTGACTGTTTGTTTGTTTTTAGCAATTGCGTTTCCAGATTATTAACGATCTATGAGTTTGAATGTCCCTTTGGTATCTTTCGCCTCTCCTTTTTCTTTTTTTTCTTCAAAATATTGATTTTTAAAGTTGTTAAAGCTGAATACAAGAGAAAAGTAAGAGAAAACATACAAAAAAGTCCACGTCAGATTATCATATTTCTATCATAATTGTTTTATGTGAATACATATAAGAATATTTTTTATTGTTTGTCATGATAAGATATCACGTAAGCCATGAGTAAGACAATTTAAACCTGTTTGCTGCTTAAAGACTGCCCTTCAATAAATCTTCAAAAACCAAATTGTAACTGTATTGCTTCAATTTCTTTGTTATAAAATATAGCAACCGTGGACGATATGTGTAAATGTTTGACAATTTCATAAAAAAAAAACACATTTTCTAGTCTGAACCAACTATTCGTAGCTAAAATTTTTTTTTCTTCAACCGAAATGATACACAAGTGTGCCACCCACTTACATATAAGAAAATATCGTTACAGTGGATAAAGTATATCATATAACATTCGATAAATCCTATATCTTATAAAAGTGCGTTATGATCAGTATCAAAATCTGAAATGTACTTTTATTGTCGCTGCTTTCAATATTAAAACATAAATAATCAATAGATACATTTTAAGGAGGAAATTATCATAATTATTTAAAAGCAGTGGTAAAACGTTTGGTGGATCAACTTATGCACTAAAATGAGATATTTCTAACGATTGTCTGAGTAAATAAGATTTCTAACGGCCTACGGGAAATACATTCATTTTCATTTTCCTTTTCTTCTTTAAGCCAGACCATGATTTCTTTATATTATGTATTGGTGACTGTTTATATAAGACAAACATATTGTTTGTTTGCTAGTAAGACCCACTTATATAAGGTTTCAAACGATGTCAATAACAATGATTATGTGTTTCTTTTTATGATTCATT
>NW_026963606.1:0-18177 GCF_036588685.1 Mytilus trossulus | reverse complement strand
CCTACCAACCAACACTCAAAACACTACTTGATTAAACGGGTAAAAACATAAACTTCGATACTTACCTCTGTGAAGACTAGGAATTAGGTATAATACTACAATCGACAAAAACATAACATATACCCCCCCCGCTTTATGAGGAATTGAACGAAGGATTGCATAAGCAAACATAAAATACCACTCAGGCTGAACATGGATTGGCGTTTTTATAGGATTAGCAGGCCAATAGTTTAAATGATTCCCTAACAGCTCAGGATCCACACACACTAAATATATAAAAAAGAACCTAAAGCAAACATAACCAAAAAGATCTTTAATAGTATAGAAGGGGTGGAAGGGCACACACATAGTACCTCTTTCAATACCCAAAGGGTTATTACTCCCTTTCTCATGTAAAAAAAACAGGTGTAAAAAAACAACCGCCACTATCACAAACGGTAAGAGAAAGTGTAAAGTATAAAACCGCTTTAGAGTTGCATTACACACGGTCCAACCCCCTCATACATAGCGGAGCATACTCTCTCCTACTACGGGGATCACTCTAAGTATATTAGTAATAACAGTAGCCCCCCAATATGACATTTGCCCCCAAGGCAAAGTGTAACCGAGGAAAGCCTCCGCCATAGTTAACAAAAACAAATGCACCCCAAAATACCACACTGTCTTATCTAAATAAGACCCATAATACAGCCCACGAGCAATGTGCGCATAAATACAGATAAAAAACATAGAGGACCCATTTGCATGAATATTACGCAACATTCATCCTTTTTCCACATTACGCATAATATGTACTACAGAATCGAATGCCATGTCTTCATGAGCAGTATAATGAGTTGACAATAAAAGACCCCTTAGAAGTTGGATAATTAGGCACAAGCCTAGTATAGAGCCAAACCTTCACCAAGCGTTTAAGTTTACAGGACAAGGCAAATCATAGAACCTGTCATTCATAATCTTCACCAACTTATTAGTACTTCGTCACGGACCAACCCTCTTAGGCGTGTTAATATTATTCACAGTATTGTTACCAACCATCTCATAAGAAAGGCCTACACCTTGTTTATGAGTTTACAGCTCACCACCTCTTCCTCGGCCACCTCATGAATTTTTGTTATATATACAGGCACAAACCCCCCGCACACCGCATTTTTTTATGAGTACACATAAGCTTGGACCCCCCTTTTTACACCTCTGAAGACACCCAAAGTGTTAAGTGTCCAACTTTGTTTTTGCTCCATTTTTACTTTATTTTTAATTAGACTTAAAGCGACCAACAACTTACGCTTCAAAAATTTTTTTATTTTTAAGATACACGCCTCGTTTTCGAACCGAAAACCACATGAGCAACCAGAGCTGGGGTAAATGAGGAAATAAACGTCTCAAATCCCCATTATCCTACAGCTTACAATTAGCTATAGAGCCCAAGTAACTTAGAATTTAAGGGTCAAATTCACCACTTTCTCTGCCAATAATTAGGTTGAATCTCATGTGGTCCTGAAGAATGCTTACTCCCCGCAAAGGCTTTGTAGCCTTTCAAGCATACACTAAAACCAAGTTAATTAGGTGTAAGGAGACCCGTATTGACCAGTTTTTAAATAGACCATAACAGCCTAACAATAAACGAATTAACTGTAATTTTGCTTATCTTATGGATTATTTTAATAAATTATAACTATTAATACACCAATAAACTTTAACTATGAGCATTAATAACTACTGACCCCGTCTTTACTAACATCAGGAACACTGTCTTCTTCACTTACAACCACATTTCTCTGCTCGACTGGCTGACAGACATTAGCTGGGACTTCAGGCTCCACAACAGCTATTTGTTCTTCTAAAGGAACATAGCCACCCTCAGCATGGGGGCCCCCTTCCTCCTGATTATCAGGAACAACTTCAGCGACACCATTCACAACAGCATCTCCAACAGCTGAAATAGTTTCAGGTAATGGGAGCACCCTAACAGTGTCACCCCCTCCGCCCTGACATAAGTCCCCTCCTCCAACGTCTATTCTAAACACTCAGTTTTTATATGAAAAAAAACCATCTCACACACCCCTTAACAGTAAGCCTTTTTTTGCAGCAAACCCCTGCCTAAGCCACTCTCATACAGCCTCTCTAGTGCCCAACACATTCAACAATCTATCACTAAGCAACACACTCATTTACATAAAAAGAACCCTTTTTATAAGTTAATCAGCCTATTATACAATATTATTTATGTCATTACAGATCCGTCACAAAGTATTGCTTTAGCTAAAAACTCGCTCGCTTAAAAGAGACCTTAAAGCTATGCATAAGCTTTTGGGTTAACAAACCCAAAAACTTCAATTAAAATAAAGCTTCGCAGGGTCTTGTTGCTCTTCTTTTACACACAGGCCTCTTCGCTTTACCCTTATGCAAGAAGTACTAAAATTTATTTGCCCCACTTTACTTCAAGTAAGCTTTTTATGAGGCAATCGTGTGCATTTCTTTAGAAAGATAAATTCTAAAAAACCTCAGTGAGATGAGCCTAAAACTAATTAACTCCTCTTAAATTGTTTATAAAGAAAAGCTTTAACTTTTTCTTTAGGAATCAAAGTCCTACGTACTATAATACTTCTTTATAACACCTCAGAGCAATAAACTACTTTTGAGCTTAGCTTCATCAAAGCAACTGGGCCATCCCCCCACGTACAACTAAGCTAGGAAGAATTTGTAGCTCTCAGTTATATTAACATTAGCAACTAAACACAACTTAAGAGACAGGCTATCTGGCTTGAGAATAAGAATCTTATACCCTAAGCAAATTACTGGGATTTTCAATTAACAGCTCAACATTCTAGCTTAATTTATTCACCCAGCGTACACTAATTTCATTAAAATTTTTGCCCAGAAGGCAAATATAGTAATTATTGCTATGTAACCATCCTATAACCAGCACATTTAACAGCCTAACGCCACGTTTATTTACATAAAAAGGCCCTATACAATATTGTCTATAGCACTCAGATCTGTGACAGAACATTGCTTTGCTTAAAAACCTTTTATACGAAACTAACTCACTTAAAAGGGACCTCAGGACCAGACATAAACTTCATCACTTGTAGTCTTTGTAAGTTTATAACCCACCTAACCCCCTTTTAGGCGTGTTAATATTACATACTATTGTTAACACTTACTTTTTAAGACGCTCACAACCTTGTTTACAAGCTCACGCTTCTACGTTTCACAATTTTATTTAGCTTCATTTTGTTGCTGCACACCACATTTTTGTCACCTCTATTTAACCTGCTTTCCTATTTCCTCCCCTCCAGATCAGCCCCCCCAGGCATTAGTGTGTCATTTTGATTTTATTTTATTTTTGATTTACTTTTTTGCTTAGACTTTAAGTGACCCATGAATTACGCTTTGGGAACTTTCATATGACTTGATTTCTATTTATTTTTTGATTTTAAGATACAGATAGTCTAGTTTTCAAACCCCAAAAAATCACATGAGCAACCAAAATTAGGGCAAACGAAAAAAATTAACACCTTAGATCCATTTCTCCTGCAGTTTACAATTAACCACAGGAAGCAAATAGCTTTAGAATTTAGGTTTAAGTTTGTTTTTTTCTACCACTAATTAGGTTAAGTCTCACATGACTCTGAAAAATGCTTACTCACTGTAAAGGGTTCAAAACCTTATCTACAACAGGTTGTAAAGCATAATCTAAAACAAGTTTGGACAGGTATGGGCATTCGCAACTAGATTTTCAATAAAATACACAATGTCAAGTAAAATTAAGTTTTACTTTGACTTATAAGTTATCTTAACTAAGGGCTTTTTACATGCATCAGCAACAGGGTTTCCGTGTAAAAGGACAGGAGAACAGGCCTTGCGGTCACTGTACCGGCCGGTAACAGGAAATGCGGTACACTATAAAACCTCATTCTTAAGGGTTTCCACAGTGTTTGGTTTTTTTTTGTCTGTTACTAGCACAAATCCATTACACACCGCCTTTTTAGAACCCTTGTTTTATTCTTTAGGTGGGTGATTGCTGCTTTTTGGCTGCATTAATAGACTGTTTTATTTTTTACCTAATTTGCAACCCGTTTTAACCCTATTTTTTAATAAAATAGCAATACTAATTTTAACAAGAACCAACGACACGCCCTACCGCCACTAATTGGCCTTCAGCTTCATAAAAGGCAACCCTTTTTATAAACTAATCAGTTTATTGCGTAGCATTATTTAAGCAATGACAGAGCCAGGGCAAAGCGTTGCTTTAGCGAAAAAGTCCTTTCGTACAAAATTAGCTCATTTTTAAAAGAGGATAGAAACTGAACTAGCTCACGCCGTTCTGAACTCAGCTCATGTTAGATTTTAAAGGGCGAACAGACCCACCATTAGAAGCTTCTACGCCTCTAGGATATCTAAAGCCAACATCGAGGTCGCAATCTTCCCCTCCAATACCATCTTTCGGGAGAAATTGCGCTGTTATCCCTAGAGTAGCTAGCCACACATATAAAGTTAGGAAATACGAGTTAGATTTATATAATAGTGAAAGACTTATTTTCACTGATCTCCCATCAAAATCGTATAAGAGCCAAAAACTCCAATTAAGATAAAGCTTCATAGGGTCTTGTCGTCCTTCTTTTACATAAAGGCCTCTTCACCTTAAAGTTAGTTTAAATTAAATTTTCAGACACAGCACCTTCTTCGTTAACCCTTTCATACCATCCTTCAATTGAAAGGCAAATTATCGCGCTACCTTAGGACGCTCACGTTAACGCCGCCGTTTACAACAAACATTACTCTAGTTGCACTGGGCAGGGACTACCTTTTACTTACATCAAAAGGAAATGTTTTTGTTAAACAGTCGAGAAGTTTAGTTTGCCGAATTCGTTTAAAAACTTTTATTTAGCCTTTAGTTTTTTAAGGTAAAACAAAATAGTAATACCAAATAAATAATATTTTTACTCGTTTTTATCATAGTCACTGGTCCTACAACCATAGGCTTATTTTAAAGTAAATGAATAACCCAATTAATCTTTTTTCCCCATCTGGTTTTAGTTAAAATACACTAATATCTAATAGCCAGTTTAAAGCCTATAGAAACCCAATTTTTTTTTAACATCAATTTTAGTATTTTTCAGCTTAACCCAAAAAATTTTACCCCTTAAATAGTTAAGGAAAATGCTTACACATCTTTTTAAGCCAACCAGATATCTAAAAGCGCGAATAGTATCTAGCCGCTATTCTTTAGTTTAATTAAATCTCTGCCACGATTTCTTAACTCAAAAAAATAACTCTCTTTTATTCGGGAAAATTAAATTCTTAAACTTGTCTTGAAAAACCCTTATGCAAAAGGTACTAAAATTTATTTATACTATTTTAATTCAAGTGCACTTTTCACAAAACAATTATGCACGTCTCTTTAAAAAAGATAAATTATAAAAAGCCTCAGTAAGAGGAATCTAGAACTGACAATTCTAAGTTATATATTAACTACTTTTAACTTATTTATGAAGAAGAAGATTAACTTTTTCTTTAGGAATCAAAGCCCTACTTACTACAATTTTTCTTTATAACGCTTCGAAGTTCTAAGTGCCAAAAAACTACTTTTGAACTTTGCTTCATCAAAGCAACTGGATCATCCCCCACGTGGCACTAAGCTTAGGCCTAACTAGACTATGGAGAATTTGCAGTTCTCAGTTATATTAACATTAACTACTAAGCACAACTTAAGAGAAATACTATCTGACTTAAGAATGAAAATCTTATGTTTTCCCTAAACTACTTAAGCAAGCCAAAGCAAATTACTGCGATTTTGAATTAACAGCTCAACGTTTTAGCTTAAACTATTTGGCCAGCATACACTAATTTCATTAGAACTTTTGCTTGGAAGGCAAATATAATATTATTTACTATATATGCATATTATAGCCTAGCAGCAACTTCCGTTACTGCTACCTTGTTACGACTTTTCACAGGTTTCCCCGCGAGCGACGGGCGATTAGTACTCATCTGATTGTATTCAGGGTAATTTTATTTTTAACCCTTACTTACAAGTCCTTCTTCAAAGGCAAGTTTTCTTATCTTATTTGTCTACTTAGTTGAGCTACCTTTTAGTAGCTCAATCTTTGAATTATTGCTTAAGTTACATCTGTATCCCAGATTAACCTTGTCATAAGCTGCATGTCAATCTGAATTATTTTTGAAGTTGTGCTACATGGGCATATAGCCAATTCTAGTAGCTGCACCTAACTAAAAGTAACTTACCTTACCGAACTCAGCAAGTAAAATAAGAGTTAGCTTCAGTAATAACCAAAAATTTTACCCGGACACTCACCATATTAGAGTAAACAACCATACACACGCACTAATAAGACAAGGCTCAAATGTAGGTGGGTTATCCTTTAACACCCAGGATCCCCTGTTTTCTATCTCAGACACCGCCTATTTATTTCTCTTTGACAACCAAATGTTTAGTTAAGAGGAACTTTTGTTTTAAACTATGGATAACAGGGTATCTAATCCTGGTTTCACTTCATAGATTCGTTAGAAGCTCACTAAAACTTTAGGAATATAACCACAAAAAACCGTTAACATTACACTGCACCTATAGTTTTTTTATAGTTTTATAACACAACATTGACTCTAACCAATCCGCTTAAATTTATATTCGAACTGAATCTAACCGCGGCTGCTGGCATTCATCAATTGACCCCGAATTTGTCAAAAAGCTGGGTTAAAGTTTCCTTTATTAACCAATTTTCCCCACTGATGTTGAACTTGCACTTAATTTGTTCAAGCCCGCATTTAGAATCATGAGAAGCATTTTGCCCATAAATTTAGGGCCATAATCAAACCCTCCTACAGATTTGACACAAGGTACTAAAGTATCCATCTTCCTCATTTTCAATGAGACGCTTTAATTAAGCTACTGTATCTTCTATTTTAGGTTTATTTTACTCTTCGTAAAGGCACCATGGTTTTTATGCACAAATACGACACCACTAATATTACAAACAGTAACACACCAGCTATTAGGATATATAACCTTAACCCGCTTCTTTCAGCCATGAAACTTAGAAACAAAGACCCGCTAATTTCTCTGTACTCGTAATTCATAAGACCCATAAGGACCGCTCTGGCACAACACCTTCTGACGAGAACCATAAACTCTAGATTAAAACGATACACTTCATTGGGGTAGATCCTTAAAACATACAAGAACAGGACTATTACACCCCTAACGTAAGTTAGGAACAATAAGAACCCTAACAACCTTCTAACCTCCAGTGCAACCTCCACACATGCAATTATAGACCCCCTCAATAGCACTAGCCCTAAAGAAATAGGTTGCTTGGCAATTAAGACAATCGAAAACACAGCCATCAAAATTACACATATGACTATAACTCTCATTATATAAACATAATTAAGCTTACGCCCCCCGCTACCACCAGCCCTCATACTACCAGCTGGTAGGTAAAATAATTTTTCTGAACAATTTCATTCAAACAGCTGAGTTGACCTAGTCCCTTATGGGCACCTTGAGGGCCCAATAGCTCTAGTCAACCTTGATCCAGACTTTGAGCTACCATCCTGGACCCCTTAAAGAAGGCCATTTTTCTGGGGTGGGAGGTTAGCCTCTCTATGAGCCACATTCTCAAAAAGAATCTTAATAGTTTGGCTGACGACCAAGGCTTAGACCCTAATTTTCTAAGCACTCCTCATCACAAAATTAACCCTACAAAGGGAATAAGAAATACTCTGACTCTCTCATATTTCTCAAGAACTACTACAAACCCAAACCTCTCTATTTTCCTCCCTAATACCCCTCCTAAGATAATAGCCCCAATATACAGGCTAAGAAAAGGAGTTTGTATATTTAAGTGCTCATTAATCCGCAAACTTCTGCTATTAACGTAATTAGACCCAAGTATTACTCTAAATACAATCCGTGCCCTATAAAAAGAAGTGAAGATTAAACCTGTTAGCTCTAATAAATAGCACCCATAAGTTATTCTTCTGTCTATCATTCTTAGCTCAATTATTAGGTCTTTAGAGAAAAACCCTCTTATAAACGGGGCCCCTCTCAAGGACACAATTGCAACCGTTATTGCACCCATTCTTACCGGTAATCCTTGCCACAAGCTTCTTAACCCCCGGATATCTTGGATTCTTTGGTTTCTATGAATAACACCCCCTGCGCCTAGAAACAACAAAGCTTTAAATACCGCATGGGTTACTAAATGAAAAAAAGCTACAGACGGAAGAAGGATTGAAATCGAGAATATTATTAACCTTAACTGCCTCAAAGTCGAGAGTGCGATTACCTTTTTTAGGTCAAACGCAAACACAGCCCTTGACCCCGCTAATATTAGAGTAAATAGTCTTAAGACTATAAGTATTTGAGTCACAAAGGGATTAGCTCTGATAATATAAAAAGAGCGAAGAATCAAATAAACCCCAGCTGTCACCAATGTCGAAGAATGCACCAAAGAGGAGACCGGTGTGGGTGCCGCCATGGCAGCAGGTAGCCATGCGCAAAACGGCATTTGTGCGCTTTTAGTTATACCTGCAAGAACTACCACAAACCCTAAATTAACCCATGTCTGCACTGGGTGGTATATATAAATTAACCACCCCCCTTCTCTTAAAAAAATAGAAACTCTAAAAAGTACAAAAACATCCCCAATTCGATTAGTCAAAGCTGTCAACATAGCCGCAGATAACCTCTTATTGTTCTGGTAATAAGCCACTAATAGGAATGAGGTGAGCCCTAGCCCGTCTCAACCAATTAAAAGTATTACTAAATTAGGAACTAAGATTATAAACACTATAGACAGCACAACACAACCATACTAATCCCATAAACCGCTTGTAGTATGGCTCTCCAGCTATATACCACTTGCAGTAGGTTGCTACACTTCCTCTAATTACCAAAACCGTCCCAACAAAGACTATTCTTACGCTATCTAGTAGAACTCTGAAGCTAAATGAGAGACAATTACTCTCTCAAACAGTAACTTCCAATAAATAAGCTTTTCCAAAGGTCCTCCCTCTAAGAATAAATAAGTATCCAATCAGAATCAGTAAAAGTAACCCTAAGTTACTTTTTAATTGTATGATACTATTTTTACGAGCCATCTCTTAGTAACCTTGACATCAAATCGTCTCCGCATAGTCGCATCACCATAACCAGAAGGGCCAAGCAAATTCTGGCTTCGCAAACAGCTAAACATAGAATTAGTAAAATTAACCAAAACTGATTTATTAGAAACACATGGGTTACAAACAATAAGCCTAGTCTTATTATTTCAAGCCCTACAAATAAACACAAAAGGTGTTTGTTTATACGGAAGATTACAAAACAGCCTATACTTATTAAGAAAACTCCTAGGAATTTTATTCAAATCATAGCTTTAAAACACATAGTTTTCTACGACTTACAAGGCCGTCGCTTCAGCAAAGCTTTTAAAACTACCTACCTTCTATGATCCTCCGTATAGAGACACAATAAGACACAAAAAATATAACACTGAATACACGCGATTGCAACTTCAGCGGCTCCAAAAACACCTCCGCCCATTATTAACCCTTTAATACCCCCAACTCCTGTAAGCAGCCTTCTGCTATTTAACCAGCTAACTACTAACTCTCTCCTGCATATAGTTAGAATTACTTTACCAGCTCCCAGATTTAGTGTCAGACGTAAAACTAATGTTAAAGGGCGAAGTATGCCACTAATTAGCTCAACCACTACTATAAAAGGCACAAGGATTAACGGGCAACCTGTTGGAACGAGACTCATCAACCCCTGCTCAAATCTGCATAAAAGACTAGATAAAACTAAACAAGTTCAAATAGACAAAGCAAAGGAGAACCCGAACACAAACTGCCCTCTTACAGGGAAAAAGAATGGAAAGTTTCCAGACAGATTTAGTATCAGAATTATCATGAACAGACCCCTTATTACTAGAGGAAACCCAGATAGCTTTAGTCCCTTTCCGTTCAATCGAATCATCGAATAAGTAAAGGATAGCACCAAACTCCGAAAAGAGCTCGTACTTCTACCCTTAGTGTACACGTCTCTAAATAGCACGGTTATTGGCACTATAGAAGACAGCAACCATAACGGCATAGACAACCAAATTAAGTTATAGCTGTGAGCATCAAATCTAGAAAAAACATCTATTAACATGACTTTAAATTATTGATTACGCGATTTCTTATAAATATAAGTGATACACGTGTTATAAGGGTTAGTTCACACAAATGGCAATTGGCTATAAACATGCTTCCTTCCTGGATAAAGGTCTCGGGTACCTGCTCAGTCTATTTCACCACATAAACCCCCACTAAATACAACCCCTCGCTGGCTTACTAGAGCCTCTCATAGAAGGAACTTAAAATATATTAGAGACCCAAAAGACACAGCGGACCCATAAGAAGACACCCAATGTCAGTGAGCATAAATATCAGCGTAGTCTATATACCGTCGAGGCATTCCTCTTAGGCCTAAGAAATGCTGAGGAAAGAAGGTAGTATTTACCCCAAAAAATATTGCTATAAAATGGGCTTTCCTCCATTTCTTATTAAAGCATACTCCAACAAAATTTGGCAACCAATGGTTAAGACCACAGAACACCCCAAACACCGCCCCTATTCTTAGCACATAATGGAAATGAGCCACCACATAATATGTGTCGTGTAGAGACACATCCATAGAAGCCCTAGACAGTAAGACCCCTGTTAGCCCTCCCACGGTGAATAAAAACAGAAACCCAGTACTTCAGTAGGCGGCAGGCTTTATTTTGAATTTTCTTCCTGCTATAGTTGCCAGTCATCTGAATACTTTCACCCCTGTTGGAACAGCGATTACTATAGTTGCGGTAGAAAAATAGCCTCGAGTATCAACATTAAGACCTACGGTAAACATGTGGTGAGCCCACACCATACACCCTAACCCTCCAATTCCGATTATTGCGTATACTATCCCAATTAGACCAAAAACCGCTTCTTTTCCAGAGCAATGCATAATTACTTTTGATATCACACCAAAGGCAGGTAGAATAAGAATATACACTTCCGGATGCCCAAAAAATCAAAACAAATGTTGGAACAAAACGGGGTCCCCCCCTCCTGCGGGATCGAAAAAAGTTGTGTTAAAGTTTCGGTCAAACAAGATTATTGTGATGCCCCCTCCTAGAACCGGAATTGAAATAATTAAAAGAACTGCAGTAACTCTAATCCTTAAAACATAAAGCTCCGCTCGTTCTCCTTTCATTTCTAACACTGGCATATTTTTATTGGTCCTAGCAAAGTTAATAGCCCCCACTAGAGAGCTGAGCCCAGCTAGATGTAGTGACACAATAAGAACATCCATCCTAGGGCCCCTATGATAGGGGTACACAGATAAAGGGGGGTAAATAGTTCATCCAGCACCAACTCCTTTATCCGTTCTAAAGGACAGTATTAGTAAATATAGTGCATTAGGAGATAGTCAATAACTTAAGTTGTTTATTCGCGGGTAAATTATATCTTTACCTCCTACTAGCAGAGGAATCAACCAATTACCGAAAGCTCCAATTAAGATAGGTATCACAGCAAAAAAAATTATTATTAAGGCATGCGTTGTAACCACCACATTATAGAATCAATCTCTTTTTAAGAACACTGCTCCAGGATGCCCCAGTTGCATTCGGATCATTAACCTCAACCTTGCTCCAAACAACCCTCCTCAGACTCCGCTATACAGATAAAGGGTTCCAATATCTTTGTGATTTGTTGATCACAGCCATCGACGTCACCAGGACTCCACTTCTCCATAACCCCCTACTTCTTCCTTTTTTAGTATTTTTATCATTTTATTTATCCTTACTTAGAAGCCAATCATCTAGCCTTATTAGCCCTTAGAGCCGCACTAGATTTTAGCCTCTTAATATTTTTTTCCCTATACGCTATAGTAAGATATGCCTTTTCAAACCTTCTATTAGATCCTTGAGAACTTTCATTGGTCCCATACTTCCTTAAGAAGCACTCTCGACGTGAAAACCACAGGTACACACAATACACTTCCAACAGCAAAAGTAAGCCTCTTACAATCACCTCTCATCAAAATTCGTTTCGCATAAATGCCACTTCTAGTATTAACCTACTCATTCCAAAGACCCCTCACGATATTCGTGGTAGAGACCCCCAAACAAGATAAGAAGGAAACCCCTTGAGGACAAAATCCCTAACACTCTCTTACCGTAAAAGAACATGTAGGCAAAAGGTATTAACAGCACTACCTCTACATCAAACACGACGAACAAAACTGCTACTAGAAAGAATCGGATAGAAAAGGGCCTCCGAGCTCTTCCAATAGGCTCAAATCCACACTCATATGGACTGCACTTTTCTCGGTCTAGACCCCGCTTTTCCCTTAGTAGCATAAATAACCCCGTAAACAAAAAAGACACAATGCAGACAAACGCAACTCTTAACCCCATAACCATTCTTCTAGAAAACTTATGGAAGTGTCTTTAGCTCCCAAAGCCAATATTTTATTTTAAACTATATCTAGCTAAAAAAGGGTTGACACCACTAATAGCCCCACAACCTATCGTTCTTAAATTAAACTACTTTTTTATAAGGAAAAATGGTACAAGCCATTTATAACAAAGTTAGCAGCCCTATTATGTTAATTAACTTCCTCACTTAAGAATGAAAACCTAGGCTTAATAATTAGATGCAAACCAATCCTTTTTTTTAAAGTACCATTCTACAAAAAGGAGGTAACAACTACCTATAGTTATGTTTGAAACAAAATATTTTATTTTAAATTACCTTTTTATCATACTTTTGTGGTTTTACCCACTCTTTTTGAGCCGAAATCAAAACGCCCCTGGCCTAAAAGCAGTTTCTAAATAAATCTCACCAAGATCAATGCCCCCCCTGCTAGGTTAGCCCCGATCACTATCCTCCACATAATCTTGAATTCTGCTTTGTTTTTGTCTACTAACCTTTTTATTACTATCCTATAAAAAAAGTCAATGTAGAATTTTAGCCTGATTACTGAACCTATAATACAAGCCACGATTACAGCCCTTCCTCTCATTAGAAACACCAATACTTTCGCTAGAAAGCCAAGGAAAGGAGGCATCCCCATCAGTATCAGTAACCCTATACCCCTCGCGGCTCTACTAATCTGACCGCCCATTCTTGTTTTGTTTATTATTGAGCACCCATAAAAAAACAGCCCTACCGACAGCGAGTAAACTGCAAAATACCCTACAAAGACTACTCTTGACCATGTGAGCCCTAACAGCATTCATGATGTATGCACAAACGACGAGTACGCGCTTATTACTCGTACTGAATTCTGGTTAAGGCCCCCTACTGCCCCAATTCCAGCTATCAATACAATTACTACTCACAACCCCTTAGAGGGTATAATTATTGATAAAAAGACAAGGGGGGCGACTTTTTGCCAAGTTAATATTAACCCTCTTGCTAACCATCTGCTGTTCTTAATAATTGAAGGGACCCACGAATGTAGCGGGAAAACGCCAGATTTTAACACTGTACCCGCCCCCCTTATCACCAGCCCTCTCACTACGTGCTGCTCTATCAAGGTTACAAAACCCACTAGTATCAGAATTGACCCCGTTCTTTGTACCACAAAATATTTTACACAGGGCTCAGGACTATAGTGACCATCAGGGTTTATAATTACAAGAAATCCATACAGATTTAGCTCTAAACCGAGTCACACCCCTACTATCTCTTCTCTTCTAACCCTAAGAATTGTCCCGATCAATATTACCCCTAATCTCACTAATTTTATAGGTCTTACCACAAAGCTTACCATTTCAAGTAAAGGTTACTTATAACACTTGAAAATCATAGGTCTTCTGTCCTTAATTAGACTACTTTACTCAGACTAGTAAGCGCTTGGAATCGCTTTGGTACTTGATTTCAAATCAAAACTGTTTAACTAGTCTGTATGACTCCTATTTTTAACCTTTTAAATGGTCAGGAATCTTATATCAGGACGGAGCATGCTCTTCTTGAATGTACGCATACCACGAAGGCTTTGCGTCTGGGTACTTAAACGTATAGACGTCCCCGTCTCATATTTTGAACCACCACATGTATAACCATCCTCCAAACCACACATATACTAAACATCATAATGCTACCCATACCACATCTACGAAGTGTCAGTACCAAATGCAAGCCTCAAAACCAAAGTGCCGTTGACTGGAAAACTCCCCACGCCATAGTCGGACTAACCTCACCATTAGTCAAAGAGTCCCCACAACTACGTGCATTCCATGAAACCCAGTTAGTAAATAAAACACTCTTCCATACACCCTATCTGCAATAGTGTATGAGTTTCAGTAGTATTCTCGAAGTTGCACTAGGAAGAACACAGTCCCACATAAAATTGTTACCACTAGGCCAATAAATGGCCCAACATCATAATCCTTCAAACGCATTCTCTTATGGGCTTGAGTTACGAATAACCCCCTCCTAATTAAAAGACCTGTCTCGAACAGCCTTGTCGACGACGGGTTTGGCGTGCGGATCCCTGGAGGGGGTCATCGCATCCCTAGTTCACACGAGGGTCTTAAGGCATTATGGAAGAAAGTCCAAAAAAAAGAAAAGAAGAACATTACTTCAGACAGAATAAAAAGGGCAACTCCATCACGAAATCTCTTGATTACGAAGCGAGTATGAAACCCAATATCTCCCTCACGAATTAAGTCTCGCCATCATCTAAAAGTTCTCAATAGTATACACCCCAACCTCATTCCTATTAATAGAAATCTGGGAGTTCGATGCAGTCACAAAATTAACCCTACCGCTATTCCGTTTGCCGAGATAGCCACAAAAAAGGGCCACGGACTTGGACCTGGTACATAGTAACGAGAATAAGGATTACGATTCATTGTTTAGGGTATAAACATAAACATAAAGTTCAGCGGTATCCAATGAGCCGCCAGAACAAAAACATCACAAACTCTTCTCAAGTTTAAGGACTCCCTGTGTGACACCCCCTTCCCGTGACAACAACTTCCATATAGGTATAGTCTAAAACATGCCCTAATAAAGCTTATCAGACCCAGGATAAGCAGGAACACTCCACTTATTCACCCTCCCACGCCGAAAACGAGGATTTCCCCAAATAAGTTTAGACTAGGAGGGGCTGCTATGTTGCTTGATCTTAACAGGAAACACATTAAGACTAGACTTGGGCAGACTAACAAGCCCCCTTTATTTATTACTAGCAGACGCGAGTGCCTCATCTTATAGATAGCATTCACATACCTGAACAAACCTGATGAACACAACCCATGCCCGATCATAATAATAATGGCCCCCACTACCCCTAATACCGTGTTGCTAAGCACTCCTAATAGCACAAGCCTCATATGCGCTACAGAGGAATATGCTACCAAACATTTTAGGTCCACTTGCCGTACACACGCTAATCCTGCGTAGACACCTCCTGCCAAGTTCACCACTAGTAGCAGCACAAAAAAAACGCTTCTAAGCCTTATTTGTATAACTATTATAAATCGAAGCAGCCCGTACCCTCCTAATTTTAGTACCACCCCGGCCAATAGCATCGAACCGGCTACTGGGGCCTCTACGTGAGCCTTAGGTAGTCACAGGTGAAATGGATATATTGGTAGCTTGATAAGAAACCCTAGAATGTATAGCCATCACAATCTCATTCCCCTTTTTTTTACTAGCCTTACCACAGAACTTATCCTCCTCCTCAACCCTCTAATATAGAGTTCTCTTACCCCCCATAAGAAAAAAAGAGATCCGAACACCGTATAGATTACTATATACCCCCCTGCCTGTAAACGCTCTGGCTGATAGCCTCAGCCTACAATTAATAACAACAGAGGGGCTAGCACACTTTCAAAAAAAAAAAAAAAAAAGAAAGAACCTCCTCACCCTGAATCTTATCACTAAAATTAGGCTGATTCTGATAATTATTAAATTAAATCTTGCTTTCCGGTGGATCTTAACCCTCCTTAGGTAGGAAAGAATTGCTACAAATAGAGTTAGTGTAACCATTAACCCTATTACAAAGTCTGTGGTGTACAACCCGTTCAACTCTACCCCCCCTATCGCGACTCTTGTGGCGCCCATACTTAGAATAGTTAGAACGCTTAACCCAATGACACTCATATTTAGGTTTTTTATAATAATCAATGCAATAAGTCTAATTGCCAACCTTTTAACCATAAGTAAGACAGACTTTATCTGACACATTCAGTGTAAATGAATTATACTAGTTTATATTATCTTACATACACCCTAACTAGAACTACTACACACACACTAGCCATAAGTATGACACATAGAAGAACAGTCCAACACAAACTCATTAACTTATCATAACGTAAACGAGGTAAAGAAGCACGAATAACCACAAAGAAGACCGCAAAAGCCATCATAAAGACCCCGATCAACGCTTCATTTCCCCCGAAAAATATCGCCGCCCTTATAACCCTTCTGAGAAGAATACTAGAGTACTCCGCAATAAATATAACTGCAAACCCCCCTCCGCTGTACTCCACGTTGTATCCTGACACTAATTCCGACTCTCCTTCCACAAAATCAAATGGCGCCCGATTAGTTTCAGCTAGCATACACAGCATTCAGACAACTATAACTACGCACAAAGGAAAAAAGAAAAAAAAGGACCTTTGTTGGAACACCCTAATTTCTTGAAACATAAACACACCCGAGCACAGCACCACACAAAAGAAGATAAATCCTATAGGGATCTCATAAGAAATTCTTTGCGCCATCGCACGAACTGCACCTAGCAAAGAGTATTTAGAGTTAGAAGCCCATCCGGATATTATTACCCCGTAAACCCTGACTCTAGTAATAACTATAAACAGAATCACCCCGAAAACATAAAACACTTCAGCCGACTTATACGGGTATAAAAGCCATCCAAGTAAACTGATAGTTAATATTAGTGCAGGAGCCAAAATGAAGGGCCCTACGTTAGCACGTGTAGGCACAATAAACTCTTTACATAACAACTTACCTGCGTCACTAAAAGGCTGCAAGATCCCTATATAACTCACCTTGGATGGACCCTTTCGGATTATAATGATAGCCAAAATTTTACGTTCCAACAAAGTATAGAAGCCCACAGCGAGAAGCACCCCTACAAAAGGGATAACACCAACAACCACGCCTACTCAGTCCACCAGTGCAGCCTTAGTCGACCCCAAGGGAGTAAAAGAGTCCGCTGACACTTGACAAAGGCTTAATAGGATAGAGGCTCCAAAGAAAACAGCTACTCTCCTTAGAGTCTTAAATAGACACTCGACACTAACCATAATGAGACTGGGCTTAGCTTTGTAATTCACACACAAACAAGAGTATATCTTATAAGACGAGCTTAAATCGTATGCATTAGGTCTGCCAGCTTGTGCCATGAAAGCAAGTATATATACTTATGAATTGATCCTAAATCAAACGCATTAGCTCTGCCAGCTCTCACAAAGATAAGAGCCACTACTCACGGCGCCTTAGGGGCATGAGCCCTATATCCTAATATTAGACCACCTTATCACTAAAAGCTACTTGCCCATTGTACAAGTTCATTAAATTAAAAGTTTAACGCTTCTTAAAAGCTTTAGCTTATTTTTTATTTTAGTTAAGAGCTTCCAACCATATGACAAAATATTTCTCAGGAATAAACTCAATCACAATCGGTATAAATCTATGGTTAACCCCGCAAATTTCAGAACACTGCCCGTAAATAATTCTACACTGGGAAGCTTTTATAGGAAGCCGATTAATTCGACCTGGGATGGCATCTACTTTAATTAGTAACTTAGGGAGTGCAAACGAATGGAGCACATCAGACCTTCTTACAAAAGCAGTTATTTGCACATCTGCTGGAGCCACCATCCGGTTATCAACATCCAACAAACGATACCCTCCTTTTCTAAATGTCTCCTGCTGGTCTTCTATGTAAGAATCAATTGTATAACACGAAATTCTTTCAGCGCTTTCTCTAGAGCTTGGAGTGTCTAAATTGCGACAAAATTCGTAAGATCAGTACCATTGTTTCCCAATCGCCTTAAAATTTCACCGGGGCCGTTTTACTTCTTCTATATAATATAGGTTAATTATAGAAGGAAACCACAACCCTACTAACAT
>NW_026963605.1:0-28494 GCF_036588685.1 Mytilus trossulus | reverse complement strand
CCCTTTAAAATTAATTGAATTGGGGGGGGTGGGGGGTGTTTGTTTGTTTGTTTGTTTGTTTCTGTATGGGGTTTTTATTATTGTTACCGGAAAAGGTTCATGTTTAGTTTGGAAAGTTTTTCTTTTATTTTAGGTACAGCGCGCGCGCCACATCACGTGACACGGGTTTATAATAACGAAAAGATAGTCTTTTTATTTCTCTTTAGGTCGGGACGTTGGACAGACAACATCTATAGAGATGGAATGTACACAATGTAATTTCTTTTGTCATTGTAGGAAATTGACATCTTGTTGACAGTTCACGGGCAGTGCATGTTTTGGATTTAATTGATCCGGTGTAACTTTAAAACACATTTATTGATTATTTTCTGATAATGTACATTTTTCAGCACTTGTTTGTAACACAGATTAGTATTTCAATCTCGGAGCGGACATTTTATTGTAGGTTTTTACTGAGATTTACGGACCTAGCCAGCGATTTTTACGGCATTGCCATTTATTTTCTCTAGGAAAATTCTTGAGAGGTAGCTGCACCAAGTTTTTTTATAAACTTTTAGTACATGTATGCACTGCTGACTGCAAATTTTGAGGTCGATTGTACTTGTAGTTTCAGAGTACATGTGGATTTTTTTTTCAGAAGTGACGCAAGAACAATATTAAATTTCAATTTTTCATGAAACATGATTGATTGATCATCATCATGATTGATTGATTACTTGACTGATTGATTGATTGATCATGATTATGATTGATTGATTACTTGATTGATTGATTGATTGATTGATTAGTTGGTTGGTTGGTTGGTTGGTTGGTTGGTTGGTTGGTTGGTTGGTTAAACACGTTGGATAGGGTCAATTGAAACAGCGAAAAAGAAACAAAGATCTTGGACCCTATATTAAACACATGAGACAGAAACATGATTGATTGATCATGATCATGATTGATTGATTGATTGATTGATTGATTGATTGATTGATTAGTTGGTTGGTTGGTTGGTTGGTTGGTTGGTTGATTGGTTAAACACGTTGGATAGGGTCAGTTGAAACAGCGTAAAAGAAACAAAGAAGATCTTGAATCCTCTGATTGATTGATTGATCATGATCATTATTGGTTGATTGATCATGATCATGATTGATTGATTGATTGATTGATTGATTGATTGATTGATTGATTGATTGGATGGTTGGTTGGCAGGCAAACACACATAAAACTCTTCAAGTAGTGCCCCAAATCACACATGGACATGACCTTGACATTTGACCTTGTGACCTTTGTCAAGGTCATTGCTTCACAATGTCATTGCAAAAGACCCTATGGGTCAAGGACATTTTGTTTAAGAGTTTTGCCCAATAATGGCTTTTTATAAACCATCAATGGGGGTTATGTCCCTTACATAATGGTAAAACTAATACAATCATAAAGTAACAAAGTTGCCCCTTGAAGTACTCAACATTTTTCACTGCTTAAATTTTCTGTATCTATAACCATTCAAGAATTATAGGGAAATCAAAGACATATGAAAATCTAAAATATGACCTTGACCTTTGACCTTGACCTAATTTTCTTAGTTAGGAATCAGGGGACTCAAATAAAAACATTCCAGGGTTATACGGTTAACGGTTTATGAGTTAAAAAAATATAGCGACAAATTTATTCCGTAAAGGTAGATAACTCCTATAAAATTTCATCGAATCGCTTCGATCCAAATACGCCAAAAATTACTGAGGTTGTAACGAACAATTTGTGAAAAGAATTTTGTCGCTATCTTTTTTTGTTATGAAGGAGATGCACACACATGATAAACAGTGAATAGGGAGATAACTCTCACAAAGAAAATGGTTCGGCTTAGCAGGGTGAAATTTAAAAGCGCATAAACTATACGATACCATATGAGAAATATCTAAGCGACATATTGCGAAACAAACATTTATCGCAAGAAAAAAATTTGGCGGAAGAAAAAAAAAAATAATAATAATAATAATCAGAACAAATACAATAGGACTTTCCACAGAAAAGTGGAAAGACCTAATAATATGGAAAAAACTGGAGTTGTCGTTCGTTTTACGTTGAAAGGATCGATAGCACACAACCTACATTCAGTTGTAAGTGAAGGGTTAAAAAAAAAAAGGGGGGGGGGGGCAAAACGGGGTCTCGGGATTTTTTTTTTTTTTTTTTTTATTAACGGAACAGAATGGTTAAAAAGGTTCTTTACAATATAAATCAATTGCTTTAAAAAAGCAATTGTAGGGGGTCTTTCCCCCTTTAAAATTAATTGAATTGGGGGGGGTGGGGGGTGTGTTTGTTTGTTTGTTTGTTTGTTTCTGTATGGGGTTTTTATTATTGTTACCGGAAAAGGTTCATGTTTAGTTTGGAAAGTTTTTCTTTTATTTTAGGTACAGCGCGCGCGCCACATCACGTGACACGGGTTTATAATAACGAAAAGATAGTCTTTTTATTTCTCTTTAGGTCGGGACGTTGGACAGACAACATCTATAGAGATGGAATGTACACAATGTAATTTCTTTTGTCATTGTAGGAAATTGACATCTTGTTGACAGTTCACGGGCAGTGCATGTTTTGGATTTAATTGATCCGGTGTAACTTTAAAACACATTTATTGATTATTTTCTGATAATGTACATTTTTCAGCACTTGTTTGTAACACAGATTAGTATTTCAATCTCGGAGCGGACATTTTATTGTAGGTTTTTACTGAGATTTACGGACCTAGCCAGCGATTTTTACGGCATTGCCATTTATTTTCTCTAGGAAAATTCTTGAGAGGTAGCTGCACCAAGTTTTTTTATAAACTTTTAGTACATGTATGCACTGCTGACTGCAAATTTTGAGGTCGATTGTACTTGTAGTTTCAGAGTACATGTGGATTTTTTTTTCAGAAGTGACGCAAGAACAATATTAAATTTCAATTTTTCATGAAACATGATTGATTGATCATCATCATGATTGATTGATTACTTGACTGATTGATTGATTGATCATGATTATGATTGATTGATTACTTGATTGATTGATTGATTGATTGATTAGTTGGTTGGTTGGTTGGTTGGTTGGTTGGTTGGTTGGTTGGTTGGTTAAACACGTTGGATAGGGTCAATTGAAACAGCGAAAAAGAAACAAAGATCTTGGACCCTATATTAAACACATGAGACAGAAACATGATTGATTGATCATGATCATGATTGATTGATTGATTGATTGATTGATTGATTGATTGATTAGTTGGTTGGTTGGTTGGTTGGTTGGTTGGTTGATTGGTTAAACACGTTGGATAGGGTCAGTTGAAACAGCGTAAAAGAAACAAAGAAGATCTTGAATCCTCTGATTGATTGATTGATCATGATCATTATTGGTTGATTGATCATGATCATGATTGATTGATTGATTGATTGATTGATTGATTGATTGATTGATTGATTGGATGGTTGGTTGGCAGGCAAACACACATAAAACTCTTCAAGTAGTGCCCCAAATCACACATGGACATGACCTTGACATTTGACCTTGTGACCTTTGTCAAGGTCATTGCTTCACAATGTCATTGCAAAAGACCCTATGGGTCAAGGACATTTTGTTTAAGAGTTTTGCCCAATAATGGCTTTTTATAAACCATCAATGGGGGTTATGTCCCTTACATAATGGTAAAACTAATACAATCATAAAGTAACAAAGTTGCCCCTTGAAGTACTCAACATTTTTCACTGCTTAAATTTTCTGTATCTATAACCATTCAAGAATTATAGGGAAATCAAAGACATATGAAAATCTAAAATATGACCTTGACCTTTGACCTTGACCTAATTTTCTTAGTTAGGAATCAGGGGACTCAAATAAAAACATTCCAGGGTTATACGGTTAACGGTTTATGAGTTAAAAAAATATAGCGACAAATTTATTCCGTAAAGGTAGATAACTCCTATAAAATTTCATCGAATCGCTTCGATCCAAATACGCCAAAAATTACTGAGGTTGTAACGAACAATTTGTGAAAAGAATTTTGTCGCTATCTTTTTTTGTTATGAAGGAGATGCACACACATGATAAACAGTGAATAGGGAGATAACTCTCACAAAGAAAATGGTTCGGCTTAGCAGGGTGAAATTTAAAAGCGCATAAACTATACGATACCATATGAGAAATATCTAAGCGACATATTGCGAAACAAACATTTATCGCAAGAAAAAAATTTGGCGGAAGAAAAAAAAAAATAATAATAATAATAATCAGAACAAATACAATAGGACTTTCCACAGAAAAGTGGAAAGACCTAATAATATGGAAAAAACTGGAGTTGTCGTTCGTTTTACGTTGAAAGGATCGATAGCACACAACCTACATTCAGTTGTAAGTGAAGGGTTAAAAAAAAAAGGGGGGGGGGGGGCAAAACGGGGTCTCGGGATTTTTTTTTTTTTTTTTTTTATTAACGGAACAGAATGGTTAAAAAGGTTCTTTACAATATAAATCAATTGCTTTAAAAAAGCAATTGTAGGGGGTCTTTCCCCCTTTAAAATTAATTGAATTGGGGGGGGTGGGGGGTGTTTGTTTGTTTGTTTGTTTGTTTCTGTATGGGGTTTTTATTATTGTTACCGGAAAAGGTTCATGTTTAGTTTGGAAAGTTTTTCTTTTATTTTAGGTACAGCGCGCGCGCCACATCACGTGACACGGGTTTATAATAACGAAAAGATAGTCTTTTTATTTCTCTTTAGGTCGGGACGTTGGACAGACAACATCTATAGAGATGGAATGTACACAATGTAATTTCTTTTGTCATTGTAGGAAATTGACATCTTGTTGACAGTTCACGGGCAGTGCATGTTTTGGATTTAATTGATCCGGTGTAACTTTAAAACACATTTATTGATTATTTTCTGATAATGTACATTTTTCAGCACTTGTTTGTAACACAGATTAGTATTTCAATCTCGGAGCGGACATTTTATTGTAGGTTTTTACTGAGATTTACGGACCTAGCCAGCGATTTTTACGGCATTGCCATTTATTTTCTCTAGGAAAATTCTTGAGAGGTAGCTGCACCAAGTTTTTTTATAAACTTTTAGTACATGTATGCACTGCTGACTGCAAATTTTGAGGTCGATTGTACTTGTAGTTTCAGAGTACATGTGGATTTTTTTTTCAGAAGTGACGCAAGAACAATATTAAATTTCAATTTTTCATGAAACATGATTGATTGATCATCATCATGATTGATTGATTACTTGACTGATTGATTGATTGATCATGATTATGATTGATTGATTACTTGATTGATTGATTGATTGATTGATTAGTTGGTTGGTTGGTTGGTTGGTTGGTTGGTTGGTTGGTTGGTTGGTTAAACACGTTGGATAGGGTCAATTGAAACAGCGAAAAAGAAACAAAGATCTTGGACCCTATATTAAACACATGAGACAGAAACATGATTGATTGATCATGATCATGATTGATTGATTGATTGATTGATTGATTGATTGATTGATTAGTTGGTTGGTTGGTTGGTTGGTTGGTTGGTTGATTGGTTAAACACGTTGGATAGGGTCAGTTGAAACAGCGTAAAAGAAACAAAGAAGATCTTGAATCCTCTGATTGATTGATTGATCATGATCATTATTGGTTGATTGATCATGATCATGATTGATTGATTGATTGATTGATTGATTGATTGATTGATTGATTGATTGGATGGTTGGTTGGCAGGCAAACACACATAAAACTCTTCAAGTAGTGCCCCAAATCACACATGGACATGACCTTGACATTTGACCTTGTGACCTTTGTCAAGGTCATTGCTTCACAATGTCATTGCAAAAGACCCTATGGGTCAAGGACATTTTGTTTAAGAGTTTTGCCCAATAATGGCTTTTTATAAACCATCAATGGGGGTTATGTCCCTTACATAATGGTAAAACTAATACAATCATAAAGTAACAAAGTTGCCCCTTGAAGTACTCAACATTTTTCACTGCTTAAATTTTCTGTATCTATAACCATTCAAGAATTATAGGGAAATCAAAGACATATGAAAATCTAAAATATGACCTTGACCTTTGACCTTGACCTAATTTTCTTAGTTAGGAATCAGGGGACTCAAATAAAAACATTCCAGGGTTATACGGTTAACGGTTTATGAGTTAAAAAAATATAGCGACAAATTTATTCCGTAAAGGTAGATAACTCCTATAAAATTTCATCGAATCGCTTCGATCCAAATACGCCAAAAATTACTGAGGTTGTAACGAACAATTTGTGAAAAGAATTTTGTCGCTATCTTTTTTTGTTATGAAGGAGATGCACACACATGATAAACAGTGAATAGGGAGATAACTCTCACAAAGAAAATGGTTCGGCTTAGCAGGGTGAAATTTAAAAGCGCATAAACTATACGATACCATATGAGAAATATCTAAGCGACATATTGCGAAACAAACATTTATCGCAAGAAAAAAATTTGGCGGAAGAAAAAAAAAATAATAATAATAATAATCAGAACAAATACAATAGGACTTTCCACAGAAAAGTGGAAAGACCTAATAATATGGAAAAAACTGGAGTTGTCGTTCGTTTTACGTTGAAAGGATCGATAGCACACAACCTACATTCAGTTGTAAGTGAAGGGTTAAAAAAAAAAAGGGGGGGGGGGGGCAAAACGGGGTCTCGGGATTTTTTTTTTTTTTTTTTTTATTAACGGAACAGAATGGTTAAAAAGGTTCTTTACAATATAAATCAATTGCTTTAAAAAAGCAATTGTAGGGGGTCTTTCCCCCTTTAAAATTAATTGAATTGGGGGGGGTGGGGGGTGTTTGTTTGTTTGTTTGTTTGTTTCTGTATGGGGTTTTTATTATTGTTACCGGAAAAGGTTCATGTTTAGTTTGGAAAGTTTTTCTTTTATTTTAGGTACAGCGCGCGCGCCACATCACGTGACACGGGTTTATAATAACGAAAAGATAGTCTTTTTATTTCTCTTTAGGTCGGGACGTTGGACAGACAACATCTATAGAGATGGAATGTACACAATGTAATTTCTTTTGTCATTGTAGGAAATTGACATCTTGTTGACAGTTCACGGGCAGTGCATGTTTTGGATTTAATTGATCCGGTGTAACTTTAAAACACATTTATTGATTATTTTCTGATAATGTACATTTTTCAGCACTTGTTTGTAACACAGATTAGTATTTCAATCTCGGAGCGGACATTTTATTGTAGGTTTTTACTGAGATTTACGGACCTAGCCAGCGATTTTTACGGCATTGCCATTTATTTTCTCTAGGAAAATTCTTGAGAGGTAGCTGCACCAAGTTTTTTTATAAACTTTTAGTACATGTATGCACTGCTGACTGCAAATTTTGAGGTCGATTGTACTTGTAGTTTCAGAGTACATGTGGATTTTTTTTTCAGAAGTGACGCAAGAACAATATTAAATTTCAATTTTTCATGAAACATGATTGATTGATCATCATCATGATTGATTGATTACTTGACTGATTGATTGATTGATCATGATTATGATTGATTGATTACTTGATTGATTGATTGATTGATTGATTAGTTGGTTGGTTGGTTGGTTGGTTGGTTGGTTGGTTGGTTGGTTGGTTAAACACGTTGGATAGGGTCAATTGAAACAGCGAAAAAGAAACAAAGATCTTGGACCCTATATTAAACACATGAGACAGAAACATGATTGATTGATCATGATCATGATTGATTGATTGATTGATTGATTGATTGATTGATTGATTAGTTGGTTGGTTGGTTGGTTGGTTGGTTGGTTGATTGGTTAAACACGTTGGATAGGGTCAGTTGAAACAGCGTAAAAGAAACAAAGAAGATCTTGAATCCTCTGATTGATTGATTGATCATGATCATTATTGGTTGATTGATCATGATCATGATTGATTGATTGATTGATTGATTGATTGATTGATTGATTGATTGATTGGATGGTTGGTTGGCAGGCAAACACACATAAAACTCTTCAAGTAGTGCCCCAAATCACACATGGACATGACCTTGACATTTGACCTTGTGACCTTTGTCAAGGTCATTGCTTCACAATGTCATTGCAAAAGACCCTATGGGTCAAGGACATTTTGTTTAAGAGTTTTGCCCAATAATGGCTTTTTATAAACCATCAATGGGGGTTATGTCCCTTACATAATGGTAAAACTAATACAATCATAAAGTAACAAAGTTGCCCCTTGAAGTACTCAACATTTTTCACTGCTTAAATTTTCTGTATCTATAACCATTCAAGAATTATAGGGAAATCAAAGACATATGAAAATCTAAAATATGACCTTGACCTTTGACCTTGACCTAATTTTCTTAGTTAGGAATCAGGGGACTCAAATAAAAACATTCCAGGGTTATACGGTTAACGGTTTATGAGTTAAAAAAATATAGCGACAAATTTATTCCGTAAAGGTAGATAACTCCTATAAAATTTCATCGAATCGCTTCGATCCAAATACGCCAAAAATTACTGAGGTTGTAACGAACAATTTGTGAAAAGAATTTTGTCGCTATCTTTTTTTGTTATGAAGGAGATGCACACACATGATAAACAGTGAATAGGGAGATAACTCTCACAAAGAAAATGGTTCGGCTTAGCAGGGTGAAATTTAAAAGCGCATAAACTATACGATACCATATGAGAAATATCTAAGCGACATATTGCGAAACAAACATTTATCGCAAGAAAAAAATTTGGCGGAAGAAAAAAAAAAATAATAATAATAATAATCAGAACAAATACAATAGGACTTTCCACAGAAAAGTGGAAAGACCTAATAATATGGAAAAAACTGGAGTTGTCGTTCGTTTTACGTTGAAAGGATCGATAGCACACAACCTACATTCAGTTGTAAGTGAAGGGTTAAAAAAAAAAAGGGGGGGGGGGGGCAAAACGGGGTCTCGGGATTTTTTTTTTTTTTTTTTTTATTAACGGAACAGAATGGTTAAAAAGGTTCTTTACAATATAAATCAATTGCTTTAAAAAAGCAATTGTAGGGGGTCTTTCCCCCTTTAAAATTAATTGAATTGGGGGGGGGGTGGGGGTGTTTGTTTGTTTGTTTGTTTGTTTCTGTATGGGGTTTTTATTATTGTTACCGGAAAAGGTTCATGTTTAGTTTGGAAAGTTTTTCTTTTATTTTAGGTACAGCGCGCGCGCCACATCACGTGACACGGGTTTATAATAACGAAAAGATAGTCTTTTTATTTCTCTTTAGGTCGGGACGTTGGACAGACAACATCTATAGAGATGGAATGTACACAATGTAATTTCTTTTGTCATTGTAGGAAATTGACATCTTGTTGACAGTTCACGGGCAGTGCATGTTTTGGATTTAATTGATCCGGTGTAACTTTAAAACACATTTATTGATTATTTTCTGATAATGTACATTTTTCAGCACTTGTTTGTAACACAGATTAGTATTTCAATCTCGGAGCGGACATTTTATTGTAGGTTTTTACTGAGATTTACGGACCTAGCCAGCGATTTTTACGGCATTGCCATTTATTTTCTCTAGGAAAATTCTTGAGAGGTAGCTGCACCAAGTTTTTTTATAAACTTTTAGTACATGTATGCACTGCTGACTGCAAATTTTGAGGTCGATTGTACTTGTAGTTTCAGAGTACATGTGGATTTTTTTTTTCAGAAGTGACGCAAGAACAATATTAAATTTCAATTTTTCATGAAACATGATTGATTGATCATCATCATGATTGATTGATTACTTGACTGATTGATTGATTGATCATGATTATGATTGATTGATTACTTGATTGATTGATTGATTGATTGATTAGTTGGTTGGTTGGTTGGTTGGTTGGTTGGTTGGTTGGTTGGTTGGTTAAACACGTTGGATAGGGTCAATTGAAACAGCGAAAAAGAAACAAAGATCTTGGACCCTATATTAAACACATGAGACAGAAACATGATTGATTGATCATGATCATGATTGATTGATTGATTGATTGATTGATTGATTGATTGATTAGTTGGTTGGTTGGTTGGTTGGTTGGTTGGTTGATTGGTTAAACACGTTGGATAGGGTCAGTTGAAACAGCGTAAAAGAAACAAAGAAGATCTTGAATCCTCTGATTGATTGATTGATCATGATCATTATTGGTTGATTGATCATGATCATGATTGATTGATTGATTGATTGATTGATTGATTGATTGATTGATTGATTGGATGGTTGGTTGGCAGGCAAACACACATAAAACTCTTCAAGTAGTGCCCCAAATCACACATGGACATGACCTTGACATTTGACCTTGTGACCTTTGTCAAGGTCATTGCTTCACAATGTCATTGCAAAAGACCCTATGGGTCAAGGACATTTTGTTTAAGAGTTTTGCCCAATAATGGCTTTTTATAAACCATCAATGGGGGTTATGTCCCTTACATAATGGTAAAACTAATACAATCATAAAGTAACAAAGTTGCCCCTTGAAGTACTCAACATTTTTCACTGCTTAAATTTTCTGTATCTATAACCATTCAAGAATTATAGGGAAATCAAAGACATATGAAAATCTAAAATATGACCTTGACCTTTGACCTTGACCTAATTTTCTTAGTTAGGAATCAGGGGACTCAAATAAAAACATTCCAGGGTTATACGGTTAACGGTTTATGAGTTAAAAAAATATAGCGACAAATTTATTCCGTAAAGGTAGATAACTCCTATAAAATTTCATCGAATCGCTTCGATCCAAATACGCCAAAAAATTACTGAGGTTGTAACGAACAATTTGTGAAAAGAATTTTGTCGCTATCTTTTTTTGTTATGAAGGAGATGCACACACATGATAAACAGTGAATAGGGAGATAACTCTCACAAAGAAAATGGTTCGGCTTAGCAGGGTGAAATTTAAAAGCGCATTAACTATACGATACCATATGAGAAATATCTAAGCGACATATTGCGAAACAAACATTTATCGCAAGAAAAAAATTTGGCGGAAGAAAAAAAAAAATAATAATAATAATAATCAGAACAAATACAATAGGACTTTCCACAGAAAAGTGGAAAGACCTAATAATATGGAAAAAACTGGAGTTGTCGTTCGTTTTACGTTGAAAGGATCGATAGCACACAACCTACATTCAGTTGTAAGTGAAGGGTTAAAAAAAAAAAGGGGGGGGGGGGCAAAACGGGGTCTCGGGATTTTTTTTTTTTTTTTTTTTATTAACGGAACAGAATGGTTAAAAAGGTTCTTTACAATATAAATCAATTGCTTTAAAAAAGCAATTGTAGGGGGTCTTTCCCCCTTTAAAATTAATTGAATTGGGGGGGGTGGGGGGTGTTTGTTTGTTTGTTTGTTTGTTTCTGTATGGGGTTTTTATTATTGTTACCGGAAAAGGTTCATGTTAGTTTGGAAAGTTTTTCTTTTATTTTAGGTACAGCGCGCGCGCCACATCACGTGACACGGGTTTATAATAACGAAAAGATAGTCTTTTTATTTCTCTTTAGGTCGGGACGTTGGACAGACAACATCTATAGAGATGGAATGTACACAATGTAATTTCTTTTGTCATTGTAGGAAATTGACATCTTGTTGACAGTTCACGGGCAGTGCATGTTTTGGATTTAATTGATCCGGTGTAACTTTAAAACACATTTATTGATTATTTTCTGATAATGTACATTTTTCAGCACTTGTTTGTAACACAGATTAGTATTTCAATCTCGGAGCGGACATTTTATTGTAGGTTTTTACTGAGATTTACGGACCTAGCCAGCGATTTTTACGGCATTGCCATTTATTTTCTCTAGGAAATTCTTGAGAGGTAGCTGCACCAAGTTTTTTTATAAACTTTTAGTACATGTATGCACTGCTGACTGCAAATTTTGAGGTCGATTGTACTTGTAGTTTCAGAGTACATGTGGATTTTTTTTTCAGAAGTGACGCAAGAACAATATTAAATTTCAATTTTTCATGAAACATGATTGATTGATCATCATCATGATTGATTGATTACTTGACTGATTGATTGATTGATCATGATTATGATTGATTGATTACTTGATTGATTGATTGATTGATTGATTAGTTGGTTGGTTGGTTGGTTGGTTGGTGGTTGGTTGGTTGGTTGGTTAAACACGTTGGATAGGGTCAATTGAAACAGCGAAAAAGAAACAAGATCTTGGACCCTATATTAAACACATGAGACAGAAACATGATTGATTGATCATGATCATGATTGATTGATTGATTGATTGATTGATTGATTGATTGATTAGTTGGTTGGTTGGTTGGTTGGTTGGTTGGTTGATTGGTTAAACACGTTGGATAGGGTCAGTTGAAACAGCGTAAAAGAAACAAAGAAGATCTTGAATCCTCTGATTGATTGATTGATCATGATCATTATTGGTTGATTGATCATGATCATGATTGATTGATTGATTGATTGATTGTTGATTGATTGATTGATTGATTGGATGGTTGGTTGGCAGGCAAACACACATAAAACTCTTCAAGTAGTGCCCCAAATCACACATGGACATGACCTTGACATTTGACCTTGTGACCTTTGTCAAGGTCATTGCTTCACAATGTCATTGCAAAAGACCCTATGGGTCAAGGACATTTTGTTTAAGAGTTTTGCCCAATAATGGCTTTTTATAAACCATCAATGGGGGTTATGTCCCTTACATAATGGTAAAACTAATACAATCATAAAGTAACAAAGTTGCCCCTTGAAGTACTCAACATTTTTCACTGCTTAAATTTTCTGTATCTATAACCATTCAAGAATTATAGGGAAATCAAAGACATATGAAAATCTAAAATATGACCTTGACCTTTGACCTTGACCTAATTTTCTTAGTTAGGAATCAGGGGACTCAAATAAAAACATTCCAGGGTTATACGGTTAACGGTTTATGAGTTAAAAAAATATAGCGACAAATTTATTCCGTAAAGGTAGATAACTCCTATAAAATTTCATCGAATCGCTTCGATCCAAATACGCCAAAAATTACTGAGGTTGTAACGAACAATTTGTGAAAAGAATTTTGTCGCTATCTTTTTTTGTTATGAAGGAGATGCACACACATGATAAACAGTGAATAGGGAGATAACTCTCACAAAGAAAATGGTTCGGCTTAGCAGGGTGAAATTTAAAAGCGCATAAACTATACGATACCATATGAGAAATATCTAAGCGACATATTGCGAAACAAACATTTATCGCAAGAAAAAAATTTGGCGGAAGAAAAAAAAAAATAATAATAATAATAATCAGAACAAATACAATAGGACTTTCCACAGAAAAGTGGAAAGACCTAATAATATGGAAAAAACTGGAGTTGTCGTTCGTTTTACGTTGAAAGGATCGATAGCACACAACCTACATTCAGTTGTAAGTGAAGGGTTAAAAAAAAAAAGGGGGGGGGGGGCAAAACGGGGTCTCGGGATTTTTTTTTTTTTTTTTTTTATTAACGGAACAGAATGGTTAAAAAGGTTCTTTACAATATAAATCAATTGCTTTAAAAAAGCAATTGTAGGGGGTCTTTCCCCCTTTAAAATTAATTGAATTGGGGGGGGTGGGGGGTGTTTGTTTGTTTGTTTGTTTGTTTCTGTATGGGGTTTTTATTATTGTTACCGGAAAAGGTTCATGTTTAGTTTGGAAAGTTTTTCTTTTATTTTAGGTACAGCGCGCGCGCCACATCACGTGACACGGGTTTATAATAACGAAAAGATAGTCTTTTTATTTCTCTTTAGGTCGGGACGTTGGACAGACAACATCTATAGAGATGGAATGTACACAATGTAATTTCTTTTGTCATTGTAGGAAATTGACATCTTGTTGACAGTTCACGGGCAGTGCATGTTTTGGATTTAATTGATCCGGTGTAACTTTAAAACACATTTATTGATTATTTTCTGATAATGTACATTTTTCAGCACTTGTTTGTAACACAGATTAGTATTTCAATCTCGGAGCGGACATTTTATTGTAGGTTTTTACTGAGATTTACGGACCTAGCCAGCGATTTTTACGGCATTGCCATTTATTTTCTCTAGGAAAATTCTTGAGAGGTAGCTGCACCAAGTTTTTTTATAAACTTTTAGTACATGTATGCACTGCTGACTGCAAATTTTGAGGTCGATTGTACTTGTAGTTTCAGAGTACATGTGGATTTTTTTTTCAGAAGTGACGCAAGAACAATATTAAATTTCAATTTTTCATGAAACATGATTGATTGATCATCATCATGATTGATTGATTACTTGACTGATTGATTGATTGATCATGATTATGATTGATTGATTACTTGATTGATTGATTGATTGATTGATTAGTTGGTTGGTTGGTTGGTTGGTTGGTTGGTTGGTTGGTTGGTTGGTTGGTTAAACACGTTGGATAGGGTCAATTGAAACAGCGAAAAAGAAACAAAGATCTTGGACCCTATATTAAACACATGAGACAGAAACATGATTGATTGATCATGATCATGATTGATTGATTGATTGATTGATTGATTGATTGATTGATTAGTTGGTTGGTTGGTTGGTTGGTTGGTTGGTTGATTGGTTAAACACGTTGGATAGGGTCAGTTGAAACAGCGTAAAAGAAACAAAGAAGATCTTGAATCCTCTGATTGATTGATTGATCATGATCATTATTGGTTGATTGATCATGATCATGATTGATTGATTGATTGATTGATTGATTGATTGATTGATTGATTGATTGGATGGTTGGTTGGCAGGCAAACACACATAAAACTCTTCAAGTAGTGCCCCAAATCACACATGGACATGACCTTGACATTTGACCTTGTGACCTTTGTCAAGGTCATTGCTTCACAATGTCATTGCAAAAGACCCTATGGGTCAAGGACATTTTGTTTAAGAGTTTTGCCCAATAATGGCTTTTTATAAACCATCAATGGGGGTTATGTCCCTTACATAATGGTAAAACTAATACAATCATAAAGTAACAAAGTTGCCCCTTGAAGTACTCAACATTTTTCACTGCTTAAATTTTCTGTATCTATAACCATTCAAGAATTATAGGGAAATCAAAGACATATGAAAATCTAAAATATGACCTTGACCTTTGACCTTGACCTAATTTTCTTAGTTAGGAATCAGGGGACTCAAATAAAAACATTCCAGGGTTATACGGTTAACGGTTTATGAGTTAAAAAAATATAGCGACAAATTTATTCCGTAAAGGTAGATAACTCCTATAAAATTTCATCGAATCGCTTCGATCCAAATACGCCAAAAATTACTGAGGTTGTAACGAACAATTTGTGAAAAGAATTTTGTCGCTATCTTTTTTTGTTATGAAGGAGATGCACACACATGATAAACAGTGAATAGGGAGATAACTCTCACAAAGAAAATGGTTCGGCTTAGCAGGGTGAAATTTAAAAGCGCATAAACTATACGATACCATATGAGAAATATCTAAGCGACATATTGCGAAACAAACATTTATCGCAAGAAAAAAATTTGGCGGAAGAAAAAAAAAAATAATAATAATAATAATCAGAACAAATACAATAGGACTTTCCACAGAAAAGTGGAAAGACCTAATAATATGGAAAAAACTGGAGTTGTCGTTCGTTTTACGTTGAAAGGATCGATAGCACACAACCTACATTCAGTTGTAAGTGAAGGGTTAAAAAAAAAAAGGGGGGGGGGGGCAAAACGGGGTCTCGGGATTTTTTTTTTTTTTTTTTTTATTAACGGAACAGAATGGTTAAAAAGGTTCTTTACAATATAAATCAATTGCTTTAAAAAAGCAATTGTAGGGGGTCTTTCCCCCTTTAAAATTAATTGAATTGGGGGGGGTGGGGGGTGTTTGTTTGTTTGTTTGTTTGTTTCTGTATGGGGTTTTTATTATTGTTACCGGAAAAGGTTCATGTTTAGTTTGGAAAGTTTTTCTTTTATTTTAGGTACAGCGCGCGCGCCACATCACGTGACACGGGTTTATAATAACGAAAAGATAGTCTTTTTATTTCTCTTTAGGTCGGGACGTTGGACAGACAACATCTATAGAGATGGAATGTACACAATGTAATTTCTTTTGTCATTGTAGGAAATTGACATCTTGTTGACAGTTCACGGGCAGTGCATGTTTTGGATTTAATTGATCCGGTGTAACTTTAAAACACATTTATTGATTATTTTCTGATAATGTACATTTTTCAGCACTTGTTTGTAACACAGATTAGTATTTCAATCTCGGAGCGGACATTTTATTGTAGGTTTTTACTGAGATTTACGGACCTAGCCAGCGATTTTTACGGCATTGCCATTTATTTTCTCTAGGAAAATTCTTGAGAGGTAGCTGCACCAAGTTTTTTTATAAACTTTTAGTACATGTATGCACTGCTGACTGCAAATTTTGAGGTCGATTGTACTTGTAGTTTCAGAGTACATGTGGATTTTTTTTTCAGAAGTGACGCAAGAACAATATTAAATTTCAATTTTTCATGAAACATGATTGATTGATCATCATCATGATTGATTGATTACTTGACTGATTGATTGATTGATCATGATTATGATTGATTGATTACTTGATTGATTGATTGATTGATTGATTAGTTGGTTGGTTGGTTGGTTGGTTGGTTGGTTGGTTGGTTGGTTGGTTAAACACGTTGGATAGGGTCAATTGAAACAGCGAAAAAGAAACAAAGATCTTGGACCCTATATTAAACACATGAGACAGAAACATGATTGATTGATCATGATCATGATTGATTGATTGATTGATTGATTGATTGATTGATTGATTAGTTGGTTGGTTGGTTGGTTGGTTGGTTGGTTGATTGGTTAAACACGTTGGATAGGGTCAGTTGAAACAGCGTAAAAGAAACAAAGAAGATCTTGAATCCTCTGATTGATTGATTGATCATGATCATTATTGGTTGATTGATCATGATCATGATTGATTGATTGATTGATTGATTGATTGATTGATTGATTGATTGATTGGATGGTTGGTTGGCAGGCAAACACACATAAAACTCTTCAAGTAGTGCCCCAAATCACACATGGACATGACCTTGACATTTGACCTTGTGACCTTTGTCAAGGTCATTGCTTCACAATGTCATTGCAAAAGACCCTATGGGTCAAGGACATTTTGTTTAAGAGTTTTGCCCAATAATGGCTTTTTATAAACCATCAATGGGGGTTATGTCCCTTACATAATGGTAAAACTAATACAATCATAAAGTAACAAAGTTGCCCCTTGAAGTACTCAACATTTTTCACTGCTTAAATTTTCTGTATCTATAACCATTCAAGAATTATAGGGAAATCAAAGACATATGAAAATCTAAAATATGACCTTGACCTTTGACCTTGACCTAATTTTCTTAGTTAGGAATCAGGGGACTCAAATAAAAACATTCCAGGGTTATACGGTTAACGGTTTATGAGTTAAAAAAATATAGCGACAAATTTATTCCGTAAAGGTAGATAACTCCTATAAAATTTCATCGAATCGCTTCGATCCAAATACGCCAAAAATTACTGAGGTTGTAACGAACAATTTGTGAAAAGAATTTTGTCGCTATCTTTTTTTGTTATGAAGGAGATGCACACACATGATAAACAGTGAATAGGGAGATAACTCTCACAAAGAAAATGGTTCGGCTTAGCAGGGTGAAATTTAAAAGCGCATAAACTATACGATACCATATGAGAAATATCTAAGCGACATATTGCGAAACAAACATTTATCGCAAGAAAAAAATTTGGCGGAAGAAAAAAAAAAATAATAATAATAATAATCAGAACAAATACAATAGGACTTTCCACAGAAAAGTGGAAAGACCTAATAATATGGAAAAAACTGGAGTTGTCGTTCGTTTTACGTTGAAAGGATCGATAGCACACAACCTACATTCAGTTGTAAGTGAAGGGTTAAAAAAAAAAAGGGGGGGGGGGGCAAAACGGGGTCTCGGGATTTTTTTTTTTTTTTTTTTTATTAACGGAACAGAATGGTTAAAAAGGTTCTTTACAATATAAATCAATTGCTTTAAAAAAGCAATTGTAGGGGGTCTTTCCCCCTTTAAAATTAATTGAATTGGGGGGGGTGGGGGGTGTTTGTTTGTTTGTTTGTTTGTTTCTGTATGGGGTTTTTATTATTGTTACCGGAAAAGGTTCATGTTTAGTTTGGAAAGTTTTTCTTTTATTTTAGGTACAGCGCGCGCGCCACATCACGTGACACGGGTTTATAATAACGAAAAGATAGTCTTTTTATTTCTCTTTAGGTCGGGACGTTGGACAGACAACATCTATAGAGATGGAATGTACACAATGTAATTTCTTTTGTCATTGTAGGAAATTGACATCTTGTTGACAGTTCACGGGCAGTGCATGTTTTGGATTTAATTGATCCGGTGTAACTTTAAAACACATTTATTGATTATTTTCTGATAATGTACATTTTTCAGCACTTGTTTGTAACACAGATTAGTATTTCAATCTCGGAGCGGACATTTTATTGTAGGTTTTTACTGAGATTTACGGACCTAGCCAGCGATTTTTACGGCATTGCCATTTATTTTCTCTAGGAAAATTCTTGAGAGGTAGCTGCACCAAGTTTTTTTATAAACTTTTAGTACATGTATGCACTGCTGACTGCAAATTTTGAGGTCGATTGTACTTGTAGTTTCAGAGTACATGTGGATTTTTTTTTCAGAAGTGACGCAAGAACAATATTAAATTTCAATTTTTCATGAAACATGATTGATTGATCATCATCATGATTGATTGATTACTTGACTGATTGATTGATTGATCATGATTATGATTGATTGATTACTTGATTGATTGATTGATTGATTGATTAGTTGGTTGGTTGGTTGGTTGGTTGGTTGGTTGGTTGGTTGGTTGGTTAAACACGTTGGATAGGGTCAATTGAAACAGCGAAAAAGAAACAAAGATCTTGGACCCTATATTAAACACATGAGACAGAAACATGATTGATTGATCATGATCATGATTGATTGATTGATTGATTGATTGATTGATTGATTGATTAGTTGGTTGGTTGGTTGGTTGGTTGGTTGGTTGATTGGTTAAACACGTTGGATAGGGTCAGTTGAAACAGCGTAAAAGAAACAAAGAAGATCTTGAATCCTCTGATTGATTGATTGATCATGATCATTATTGGTTGATTGATCATGATCATGATTGATTGATTGATTGATTGATTGATTGATTGATTGATTGATTGATTGGATGGTTGGTTGGCAGGCAAACACACATAAAACTCTTCAAGTAGTGCCCCAAATCACACATGGACATGACCTTGACATTTGACCTTGTGACCTTTGTCAAGGTCATTGCTTCACAATGTCATTGCAAAAGACCCTATGGGTCAAGGACATTTTGTTTAAGAGTTTTGCCCAATAATGGCTTTTTATAAACCATCAATGGGGGTTATGTCCCTTACATAATGGTAAAACTAATACAATCATAAAGTAACAAAGTTGCCCCTTGAAGTACTCAACATT
The DNA here is from genome assembly GCF_036588685.1 of Mytilus trossulus. Lineage (NCBI taxonomy): Eukaryota > Metazoa > Mollusca > Bivalvia > Mytilida > Mytilidae > Mytilus > Mytilus trossulus. The sequence goes on along the minus strand of NW_026963605.1, from coordinate 8,971 downwards.
TTTCACTGCTTAAATTTTCTGTATCTATAACCATTCAAGAATTATAGGGAAATCAAAGACATATGAAAATCTAAAATATGACCTTGACCTTTGACCTTGACCTAATTTTCTTAGTTAGGAATCAGGGGACTCAAATAAAAACATTCCAGGGTTATACGGTTAACGGTTTATGAGTTAAAAAAATATAGCGACAAATTTATTCCGTAAAGGTAGATAACTCCTATAAAATTTCATCGAATCGCTTCGATCCAAATACGCCAAAAATTACTGAGGTTGTAACGAACAATTTGTGAAAAGAATTTTGTCGCTATCTTTTTTTGTTATGAAGGAGATGCACACACATGATAAACAGTGAATAGGGAGATAACTCTCACAAAGAAAATGGTTCGGCTTAGCAGGGTGAAATTTAAAAGCGCATAAACTATACGATACCATATGAGAAATATCTAAGCGACATATTGCGAAACAAACATTTATCGCAAGAAAAAAATTTGGCGGAAGAAAAAAAAAAATAATAATAATAATAATCAGAACAAATACAATAGGACTTTCCACAGAAAAGTGGAAAGACCTAATAATATGGAAAAAACTGGAGTTGTCGTTCGTTTTACGTTGAAAGGATCGATAGCACACAACCTACATTCAGTTGTAAGTGAAGGGTTAAAAAAAAAAAGGGGGGGGGGGGCAAAACGGGGTCTCGGGATTTTTTTTTTTTTTTTTTTTATTAACGGAACAGAATGGTTAAAAAGGTTCTTTACAATATAAATCAATTGCTTTAAAAAAGCAATTGTAGGGGGTCTTTCCCCCTTTAAAATTAATTGAATTGGGGGGGGTGGGGGGTGTTTGTTTGTTTGTTTGTTTGTTTCTGTATGGGGTTTTTATTATTGTTACCGGAAAAGGTTCATGTTTAGTTTGGAAAGTTTTTCTTTTATTTTAGGTACAGCGCGCGCGCCACATCACGTGACACGGGTTTATAATAACGAAAAGATAGTCTTTTTATTTCTCTTTAGGTCGGGACGTTGGACAGACAACATCTATAGAGATGGAATGTACACAATGTAATTTCTTTTGTCATTGTAGGAAATTGACATCTTGTTGACAGTTCACGGGCAGTGCATGTTTTGGATTTAATTGATCCGGTGTAACTTTAAAACACATTTATTGATTATTTTCTGATAATGTACATTTTTCAGCACTTGTTTGTAACACAGATTAGTATTTCAATCTCGGAGCGGACATTTTATTGTAGGTTTTTACTGAGATTTACGGACCTAGCCAGCGATTTTTACGGCATTGCCATTTATTTTCTCTAGGAAAATTCTTGAGAGGTAGCTGCACCAAGTTTTTTTATAAACTTTTAGTACATGTATGCACTGCTGACTGCAAATTTTGAGGTCGATTGTACTTGTAGTTTCAGAGTACATGTGGATTTTTTTTTCAGAAGTGACGCAAGAACAATATTAAATTTCAATTTTTCATGAAACATGATTGATTGATCATCATCATGATTGATTGATTACTTGACTGATTGATTGATTGATCATGATTATGATTGATTGATTACTTGATTGATTGATTGATTGATTGATTAGTTGGTTGGTTGGTTGGTTGGTTGGTTGGTTGGTTGGTTGGTTGGTTAAACACGTTGGATAGGGTCAATTGAAACAGCGAAAAAGAAACAAAGATCTTGGACCCTATATTAAACACATGAGACAGAAACATGATTGATTGATCATGATCATGATTGATTGATTGATTGATTGATTGATTGATTGATTGATTAGTTGGTTGGTTGGTTGGTTGGTTGGTTGGTTGATTGGTTAAACACGTTGGATAGGGTCAGTTGAAACAGCGTAAAAGAAACAAAGAAGATCTTGAATCCTCTGATTGATTGATTGATCATGATCATTATTGGTTGATTGATCATGATCATGATTGATTGATTGATTGATTGATTGATTGATTGATTGATTGATTGATTGGATGGTTGGTTGGCAGGCAAACACACATAAAACTCTTCAAGTAGTGCCCCAAATCACACATGGACATGACCTTGACATTTGACCTTGTGACCTTTGTCAAGGTCATTGCTTCACAATGTCATTGCAAAAGACCCTATGGGTCAAGGACATTTTGTTTAAGAGTTTTGCCCAATAATGGCTTTTTATAAACCATCAATGGGGGTTATGTCCCTTACATAATGGTAAAACTAATACAATCATAAAGTAACAAAGTTGCCCCTTGAAGTACTCAACATTTTTCACTGCTTAAATTTTCTGTATCTATAACCATTCAAGAATTATAGGGAAATCAAAGACATATGAAAATCTAAAATATGACCTTGACCTTTGACCTTGACCTAATTTTCTTAGTTAGGAATCAGGGGACTCAAATAAAAACATTCCAGGGTTATACGGTTAACGGTTTATGAGTTAAAAAAATATAGCGACAAATTTATTCCGTAAAGGTAGATAACTCCTATAAAATTTCATCGAATCGCTTCGATCCAAATACGCCAAAAATTACTGAGGTTGTAACGAACAATTTGTGAAAAGAATTTTGTCGCTATCTTTTTTTGTTATGAAGGAGATGCACACACATGATAAACAGTGAATAGGGAGATAACTCTCACAAAGAAAATGGTTCGGCTTAGCAGGGTGAAATTTAAAAGCGCATAAACTATACGATACCATATGAGAAATATCTAAGCGACATATTGCGAAACAAACATTTATCGCAAGAAAAAAATTTGGCGGAAGAAAAAAAAAAATAATAATAATAATAATCAGAACAAATACAATAGGACTTTCCACAGAAAAGTGGAAAGACCTAATAATATGGAAAAAACTGGAGTTGTCGTTCGTTTTACGTTGAAAGGATCGATAGCACACAACCTACATTCAGTTGTAAGTGAAGGGTTAAAAAAAAAAAGGGGGGGGGGGGGCAAAACGGGGTCTCGGGATTTTTTTTTTTTTTTTTTTTATTAACGGAACAGAATGGTTAAAAAGGTTCTTTACAATATAAATCAATTGCTTTAAAAAAGCAATTGTAGGGGGTCTTTCCCCCTTTAAAATTAATTGAATTGGGGGGGGTGGGGGGTGTTTGTTTGTTTGTTTGTTTGTTTCTGTATGGGGTTTTTATTATTGTTACCGGAAAAGGTTCATGTTTAGTTTGGAAAGTTTTTCTTTTATTTTAGGTACAGCGCGCGCGCCACATCACGTGACACGGGTTTATAATAACGAAAAGATAGTCTTTTTATTTCTCTTTAGGTCGGGACGTTGGACAGACAACATCTATAGAGATGGAATGTACACAATGTAATTTCTTTTGTCATTGTAGGAAATTGACATCTTGTTGACAGTTCACGGGCAGTGCATGTTTTGGATTTAATTGATCCGGTGTAACTTTAAAACACATTTATTGATTATTTTCTGATAATGTACATTTTTCAGCACTTGTTTGTAACACAGATTAGTATTTCAATCTCGGAGCGGACATTTTATTGTAGGTTTTTACTGAGATTTACGGACCTAGCCAGCGATTTTTACGGCATTGCCATTTATTTTCTCTAGGAAAATTCTTGAGAGGTAGCTGCACCAAGTTTTTTTATAAACTTTTAGTACATGTATGCACTGCTGACTGCAAATTTTGAGGTCGATTGTACTTGTAGTTTCAGAGTACATGTGGATTTTTTTTTCAGAAGTGACGCAAGAACAATATTAAATTTCAATTTTTCATGAAACATGATTGATTGATCATCATCATGATTGATTGATTACTTGACTGATTGATTGATTGATCATGATTATGATTGATTGATTACTTGATTGATTGATTGATTGATTGATTAGTTGGTTGGTTGGTTGGTTGGTTGGTTGGTTGGTTGGTTGGTTGGTTAAACACGTTGGATAGGGTCAATTGAAACAGCGAAAAAGAAACAAAGATCTTGGACCCTATATTAAACACATGAGACAGAAACATGATTGATTGATCATGATCATGATTGATTGATTGATTGATTGATTGATTGATTGATTGATTAGTTGGTTGGTTGGTTGGTTGGTTGGTTGGTTGATTGGTTAAACACGTTGGATAGGGTCAGTTGAAACAGCGTAAAAGAAACAAAGAAGATCTTGAATCCTCTGATTGATTGATTGATCATGATCATTATTGGTTGATTGATCATGATCATGATTGATTGATTGATTGATTGATTGATTGATTGATTGATTGATTGATTGGATGGTTGGTTGGCAGGCAAACACACATAAAACTCTTCAAGTAGTGCCCCAAATCACACATGGACATGACCTTGACATTTGACCTTGTGACCTTTGTCAAGGTCATTGCTTCACAATGTCATTGCAAAAGACCCTATGGGTCAAGGACATTTTGTTTAAGAGTTTTGCCCAATAATGGCTTTTTATAAACCATCAATGGGGGTTATGTCCCTTACATAATGGTAAAACTAATACAATCATAAAGTAACAAAGTTGCCCCTTGAAGTACTCAACATTTTTCACTGCTTAAATTTTCTGTATCTATAACCATTCAAGAATTATAGGGAAATCAAAGACATATGAAAATCTAAAATATGACCTTGACCTTTGACCTTGACCTAATTTTCTTAGTTAGGAATCAGGGGACTCAAATAAAAACATTCCAGGGTTATACGGTTAACGGTTTATGAGTTAAAAAAATATAGCGACAAATTTATTCCGTAAAGGTAGATAACTCCTATAAAATTTCATCGAATCGCTTCGATCCAAATACGCCAAAAATTACTGAGGTTGTAACGAACAATTTGTGAAAAGAATTTTGTCGCTATCTTTTTTTGTTATGAAGGAGATGCACACACATGATAAACAGTGAATAGGGAGATAACTCTCACAAAGAAAATGGTTCGGCTTAGCAGGGTGAAATTTAAAAGCGCATTAACTATACGATACCATATGAGAAATATCTAAGCGACATATTGCGAAACAAACATTTATCGCAAGAAAAAAATTTGGCGGAAGAAAAAAAAAAAATAATAATAATAATAATCAGAACAAATACAATAGGACTTTCCACAGAAAAGTGGAAAGACCTAATAATATGGAAAAAACTGGAGTTGTCGTTCGTTTTACGTTGAAAGGATCGATAGCACACAACCTACATTCAGTTGTAAGTGAAGGGTTAAAAAAAAAAAAGGGGGGGGGGGGGGCAAAACGGGGTCTCGGGATTTTTTTTTTTTTTTTTTTTATTAACGGAACAGAATGGTTAAAAAGGTTCTTTACAATATAAATCAATTGCTTTAAAAAAGCAATTGTAGGGGGTCTTTCCCCTTTAAAATTAATTGAATTGGGGGGGGGTGGGGGGTGTTTGTTTGTTTGTTTGTTTGTTTCTGTATGGGGTTTTTTATTATTGTTACCGGAAAAGGTTCATGTTTAGTTTGGAAAGTTTTCTTTTATTTTAGGTACAGCGCGCGCGCCACATCACGTGACACGGGTTTATAATAACGAAAAGATAGTCTTTTTATTTCTCTTTAGGTCGGGACGTTGGACAGACAACATCTATAGAGATGGAATGTACACAATGTAATTTCTTTTGTCATTGTAGGAATTGACATCTTGTTGACAGTTCACGGGCAGTGCATGTTTTGGATTTAATTGATCCGGTGTAACTTTAAAACACATTTATTGATTATTTTCTGATAATGTACATTTTCAGCACTTGTTTGTAACACAGATTAGTATTTCAATCTCGGAGCGGACATTTTATTGTAGGTTTTTACTGAGATTTACGGACCTAGCCAGCGATTTTTACGGCATTGCCATTTATTTTCTCTAGGAAAATTCTTGAGAGGTAGCTGCACCAAGTTTTTTTAAACTTTTAGTACATGTATGCACTGCTGACTGCAAATTTTGAGGTCGATTGTACTTGTAGTTTCAGAGTACATGTGGATTTTTTTTTCAGAAGTGACGCAAGAACAATATTAAATTTCAATTTTTCATGAAACATGATTGATTGATCATCATCATGATTGATTGATTACTTGACTGATTGATTGATTGATCATGATTATGATTGATTGATTACTTGATTGATTGATTGATTGATTGATTAGTTGGTTGGTTGGTTGGTTGGTTGGTTGGTTGGTTGGTTGGTTGGTTAAACACGTTGGATAGGGTCAATTGAAACAGCGAAAAAGAAACAAAGATCTTGGACCCTATATTAAACACATGAGACAGAAACATGATTGATTGATCATGATCATGATTGATTGATTGATTGATTGATTGATTGATTGATTGATTAGTTGGTTGGTTGGTTGGTTGGTTGGTTGGTTGATTGGTTAAACACGTTGGATAGGGTCAGTTGAAACAGCGTAAAAGAAACAAAGAAGATCTTGAATCCTCTGATTGATTGATTGATCATGATCATTATTGTTGATTGATCATGATCATGATTGATTGATTGATTGATTGATTGATTGATTGATTGATTGATTGATTGGATGGTTGGTTGGCAGGCAAACACACATAAAACTCTTCAAGTAGTGCCCCAAATCACACATGGACATGACCTTGACATTTGACCTTGTGACCTTTGTCAAGGTCATTGCTTCACAATGTCATTGCAAAAGACCCTATGGGTCAAGGACATTTTGTTTAAGAGTTTTGCCCAATAATGGCTTTTTATAAACCATCAATGGGGGTTATGTCCCTTACATAATGGTAAAACTAATACAATCATAAAGTAACAAAGTTGCCCCTTGAAGTACTCAACATTTTTCACTGCTTAAATTTTCTGTATCTATAACCATTCAAGAATTATAGGGAAATCAAAGACATATGAAAATCTAAAATATGACCTTGACCTTTGACCTTGACCTAATTTTCTTAGTTAGGAATCAGGGGACTCAAATAAAAACATTCCAGGGTTATACGGTTAACGGTTTATGAGTTAAAAAAAATATAGCGACAAATTTATTCCGTAAAGGTAGATAACTCCTATAAAATTTCATCGAATCGCTTCGATCCAAAATACGCCAAAAATTACTGAGGTTGTAACGAACAATTTGTGAAAAGAATTTTGTCGCTATCTTTTTTTGTTATGAAGGAGATGCACACACATGATAAACAGTGAATAGGGAGATAACTCTCACAAAGAAAATGGTTCGGCTTAGCAGGGTGAAATTTAAAAGCGCATTAACTATACGATACCATATGAGAAATATCTAAGCGACATATTGCGAAACAAACATTTATCGCAAGAAAAAAATTTGGCGGAAGAAAAAAAAAAATAATAATAATAATAATCAGAACAAATACAATAGGACTTTCCACAGAAAAGTGGAAAGACCTAATAATATGGAAAAAACTGGAGTTGTCGTTCGTTTTACGTTGAAAGGATCGATAGCACACAACCTACATTCAGTTGTAAGTGAAGGGTTAAAAAAAAAAAGGGGGGGGGGGGCAAAACGGGGTCTCGGATTTTTTTTTTTTTTTTTTTTTATTAACGGAACAGAATGGTTTAAAAAGGTTCTTTACAATATAAATCAATTGCTTTAAAAAGCAATTGTAGGGGGTCTTTCCCCCTTTAAAATTAATTGAATTGGGGGGGGTGGGGGGTGTTTGTTTGTTTGTTTGTTTGTTTCTGTATGGGGTTTTTATTATTGTTACCGGAAAAGGTTCATGTTTAGTTTGGAAAGTTTTTCTTTTATTTTAGGTACAGCGCGCGCGCCACATCACGTGACACGGGTTTATAATAACGAAAAGATAGTCTTTTTATTTCTCTTTAGGTCGGGACGTTGGACAGACAACATCTATAGAGATGGAATGTACACAATGTAATTTCTTTTGTCATTGTAGGAAATTGACATCTTGTTGACAGTTCACGGCAGTGCATGTTTTGGATTTAATTGATCCGGTGTAACTTTAAAAACACATTTATTGATTATTTTCTGATAATGTACATTTTTCAGCACTTGTTTGTAAACACAGATTAGTATTTCAATCTCGGAGCGGACATTTTATTGTAGGTTTTTACTGAGATTTACGGACCTAGCCAGCGATTTTTACGGCATTGCCATTTATTTTCTCTAGGAAAATTCTTGAGAGGTAGCTGCACCAAGTTTTTTATAAACTTTTAGTACATGTATGCACTGCTGACTGCAAATTTTGAGGTCGATTGTACTTGTAGTTTCAGAGTACATGTGGATTTTTTTTTCAGAAGTGACGCAAGAAACAATATTAAATTTCAATTTTTCATGAAACATGATTGATTGATCATCATCATGATTGATTGATTACTTGACTGATTGATTGATTGATCATGATTATGATTGATTGATTACTTGATTGATTGATTGATTGATTGATTAGTTGGTTGGTTGGTTGGTTGGTTGGTTGGTTGGTTGGTTGGTTGGTTAAACACGTTGGATAGGGTCAATTGAAACAGCGAAAAAGAAACAAAGATCTTGGACCCTATATTAAACACATGAGACAGAAACATGATTGATTGATCATGATCATGATTGATTGATTGATTGATTGATTGATTGATTGATTGATTAGTTGGTTGGTTGGTTGGTTGGTTGGTTGGTTGATTGGTTAAACACGTTGGATAGGGTCAGTTGAAACAGCGTAAAAGAAACAAAGAAGATCTTGAATCCTCTGATTGATTGATTGATCATGATCATTATTGGTTGATTGATCATGATCATGATTGATTGATTGATTGATTGATTGATTGATTGATTGATTGATTGATTGGATGGTTGGTTGGCAGGCAAACACACATAAAACTCTTCAAGTAGTGCCCCAAATCACACATGGACATGACCTTGACATTTGACCTTGTGACCTTTGTCAAGGTCATTGCTTCACAATGTCATTGCAAAAGACCCTATGGGTCCAAGGACATTTTGTTTAAGAGTTTTGCCCAATAATGGCTTTTTATAAACCATCAATGGGGGTTATGTCCC
>NW_026963604.1:0-25383 GCF_036588685.1 Mytilus trossulus | reverse complement strand
TAGATAAGGTTTTGAACCCTTTACAGTGAGTAAGCATTTTTCAGAGTCATGTGAGACTTAACCTAATTAGTGGTAGAAAAAAACAAACTTAAACCTAAATTCTAAAGCTATTTGCTTCCTGTGGTTAATTGTAAACTGCAGGAGAAATGGATCTAAGGTGTTAATTTTTTTCGTTTGCCCTAATTTTGGTTGCTCATGTGATTTTTTGGGGTTTGAAAACTAGACTATCTGTATCTTAAAATCAAAAAATAAATAGAAATCAAGTCATATGAAAGTTCCCAAAGCGTAATTCATGGGTCACTTAAAGTCTAAGCAAAAAAGTAAATCAAAAATAAAATAAAATCAAAATGACACACTAATGCCTGGGGGGGCTGATCTGGAGGGGAGGAAATAGGAAAGCAGGTTAAATAGAGGTGACAAAAATGTGGTGTGCAGCAACAAAATGAAGCTAAATAAAATTGTGAAACGTAGAAGCGTGAGCTTGTAAACAAGGTTGTGTGAGCGTCTTAAAAAGTAAGTGTTAACAATAGTATGTAATATTAACACGCCTAAAAGGGGGTTAGGTGGGTTATAAACTTACAAAGACTACAAGTGATGAAGTTTATGTCTGGTCCTGAGGTCCCTTTTAAGTGAGTTAGTTTCGTATAAAAGGTTTTTAAGCAAAGCAATGTTCTGTCACAGATCTGAGTGCTATAGACAATATTGTATAGGGCCTTTTTATGTAAATAAACGTGGCGTTAGGCTGTTAAATGTGCTGGTTATAGGATGGTTACATAGCAATAATTACTATATTTGCCTTCTGGGCAAAAATTTTAATGAAATTAGTGTACGCTGGGTGAATAAATTAAGCTAGAATGTTGAGCTGTTAATTGAAAATCCCAGTAATTTGCTTAGGGTATAAGATTCTTATTCTCAAGCCAGATAGCCTGTCTCTTAAGTTGTGTTTAGTTGCTAATGTTAATATAACTGAGAGCTACAAATTCTTCCTAGCTTAGTTGTACGTGGGGGGATGGCCCAGTTGCTTTGATGAAGCTAAGCTCAAAAGTAGTTTATTGCTCTGAGGTGTTATAAAGAAGTATTATAGTACGTAGGACTTTGATTCCTAAAGAAAAAGTTAAAGCTTTTCTTTATAAACAATTTAAGAGGAGTTAATTAGTTTTAGGCTCATCTCACTGAGGTTTTTTAGAATTTATCTTTCTAAAGAAATGCACACGATTGCCTCATAAAAAGCTTACTTGAAGTAAAGTGGGGCAAATAAATTTTAGTACTTCTTGCATAAGGGTAAAGCGAAGAGGCCTGTGTGTAAAAGAAGAGCAACAAGACCCTGCGAAGCTTTATTTTAATTGAAGTTTTTGGGTTTGTTAACCCAAAAGCTTATGCATAGCTTTAAGGTCTCTTTTAAGCGAGCGAGTTTTTAGCTAAAGCAATACTTTGTGACGGATCTGTAATGACATAAATAATATTGTATAATAGGCTGATTAACTTATAAAAAGGGTTCTTTTTATGTAAATGAGTGTGTTGCTTAGTGATAGATTGTTGAATGTGTTGGGCACTAGAGAGGCTGTATGAGAGTGGCTTAGGCAGGGGTTTGCTGCAAAAAAAGGCTTACTGTTAAGGGGTGTGTGAGATGGTTTTTTTTCATATAAAAACTGAGTGTTTAGAATAGACGTTGGAGGAGGGGACTTATGTCAGGGCGGAGGGGGTGACACTGTTAGGGTGCTCCCATTACCTGAAACTATTTCAGCTGTTGGAGATGCTGTTGTGAATGGTGTCGCTGAAGTTGTTCCTGATAATCAGGAGGAAGGGGGCCCCCATGCTGAGGGTGGCTATGTTCCTTTAGAAGAACAAATAGCTGTTGTGGAGCCTGAAGTCCCAGCTAATGTCTGTCAGCCAGTCGAGCAGAGAAATGTGGTTGTAAGTGAAGAAGACAGTGTTCCTGATGTTAGTAAAGACGGGGTCAGTAGTTATTAATGCTCATAGTTAAAGTTTATTGGTGTATTAATAGTTATAATTTATTAAAATAATCCATAAGATAAGCAAAATTACAGTTAATTCGTTTATTGTTAGGCTGTTATGGTCTATTTAAAAACTGGTCAATACGGGTCTCCTTACACCTAATTAACTTGGTTTTAGTGTATGCTTGAAAGGCTACAAAGCCTTTGCGGGGAGTAAGCATTCTTCAGGACCACATGAGATTCAACCTAATTATTGGCAGAGAAAGTGGTGAATTTGACCCTTAAATTCTAAGTTACTTGGGCTCTATAGCTAATTGTAAGCTGTAGGATAATGGGGATTTGAGACGTTTATTTCCTCATTTACCCCAGCTCTGGTTGCTCATGTGGTTTTCGGTTCGAAAACGAGGCGTGTATCTTAAAAATAAAAAAATTTTTGAAGCGTAAGTTGTTGGTCGCTTTAAGTCTAATTAAAAATAAAGTAAAAATGGAGCAAAAACAAAGTTGGACACTTAACACTTTGGGTGTCTTCAGAGGTGTAAAAAGGGGGGTCCAAGCTTATGTGTACTCATAAAAAAATGCGGTGTGCGGGGGGTTTGTGCCTGTATATATAACAAAAATTCATGAGGTGGCCGAGGAAGAGGTGGTGAGCTGTAAACTCATAAACAAGGTGTAGGCCTTTCTTATGAGATGGTTGGTAACAATACTGTGAATAATATTAACACGCCTAAGAGGGTTGGTCCGTGACGAAGTACTAATAAGTTGGTGAAGATTATGAATGACAGGTTCTATGATTTGCCTTGTCCTGTAAACTTAAACGCTTGGTGAAGGTTTGGCTCTATACTAGGCTTGTGCCTAATTATCCAACTTCTAAGGGGTCTTTTATTGTCAACTCATTATACTGCTCATGAAGACATGGCATTCGATTCTGTAGTACATATTATGCGTAATGTGGAAAAAGGATGAATGTTGCGTAATATTCATGCAAATGGGTCCTCTATGTTTTTTATCTGTATTTATGCGCACATTGCTCGTGGGCTGTATTATGGGTCTTATTTAGATAAGACAGTGTGGTATTTTGGGGTGCATTTGTTTTTGTTAACTATGGCGGAGGCTTTCCTCGGTTACACTTTGCCTTGGGGGCAAATGTCATATTGGGGGGCTACTGTTATTACTAATATACTTAGAGTGATCCCCGTAGTAGGAGAGAGTATGCTCCGCTATGTATGAGGGGGTTGGACCGTGTGTAATGCAACTCTAAAGCGGTTTTATACTTTACACTTTCTCTTACCGTTTGTGATAGTGGCGGTTGTTTTTTTACACCTGTTTTTTTTACATGAGAAAGGGAGTAATAACCCTTTGGGTATTGAAAGAGGTACTATGTGTGTGCCCTTCCACCCCTTCTATACTATTAAAGATCTTTTTGGTTATGTTTGCTTTAGGTTCTTTTTTATATATTTAGTGTGTGTGGATCCTGAGCTGTTAGGGAATCATTTAAACTATTGGCCTGCTAATCCTATAAAAACGCCAATCCATGTTCAGCCTGAGTGGTATTTTATGTTTGCTTATGCAATCCTTCGTTCAATTCCTCATAAAGCGGGGGGGGTATATGTTATGTTTTTGTCGATTGTAGTATTATACCTAATTCCTAGTCTTCACAGAGGTAAGTATCGAAGTTTATGTTTTTACCCGTTTAATCAAGTAGTGTTTTGAGTGTTGGTTGGTAGGTTTATTAGGTTAACATGGATTGGTGCTCGCCCAGTGCGGGAGCCTTATATCATTTTGGGGCAGTGTCTTTCAGTCATTTATTTCTCTAGGTTGTTATTAAACCCTCTTTCTTTGTGGGTGTGGGACAAGCTGCTTGAATACCCTAAATTCTGTAGGAGTCGTCCTGTAGACCTGAAATGGTTTAAGTTTTTAGCTTATTTCAAGTTATTAAAATTAGTAAATCGCGAAAGTAGCGCACGTGAGTGGGCTAATAAGTGTAGAAAAATATAAATATGTCTTTTTACGGGAGTCGATATTTTGGTGATATTGTCCATGGGGAACTAGGGAAAGACCTGTTCCGGTACCATGGTTTTGTGATGATAGTAGCAGTGGCTGTGTTGGTCTTTGTTATATATATAGGATGCGTAATCCTTCTTACTAAATTTTCTTATCGCCATTTCTTGAACCGTCAACGATTAGAATTTTGATGGACTATTGTGCCAATGTTGATGTTAGTAGGGTTGTGGTTTCCTTCTATAATTAACCTATATTATATAGAAGAAGTAAAACGGCCCCGGTGAAATTTTAAGGCGATTGGGAAACAATGGTACTGATCTTACGAATTTTGTCGCAATTTAGACACTCCAAGCTCTAGAGAAAGCGCTGAAAGAATTTCGTGTTATACAATTGATTCTTACATAGAAGACCAGCAGGAGACATTTAGAAAAGGAGGGTATCGTTTGTTGGATGTTGATAACCGGATGGTGGCTCCAGCAGATGTGCAAATAACTGCTTTTGTAAGAAGGTCTGATGTGCTCCATTCGTTTGCACTCCCTAAGTTACTAATTAAAGTAGATGCCATCCCAGGTCGAATTAATCGGCTTCCTATAAAAGCTTCCCAGTGTAGAATTATTTACGGGCAGTGTTCTGAAATTTGCGGGGTTAACCATAGATTTATACCGATTGTGATTGAGTTTATTCCTGAGAAATATTTTGTCATATGGTTGGAAGCTCTTAACTAAAATAAAAAATAAGCTAAAGCTTTTAAGAAGCGTTAAACTTTTAATTTAATGAACTTGTACAATGGGCAAGTAGCTTTTAGTGATAAGGTGGTCTAATATTAGGATATAGGGCTCATGCCCCTAAGGCGCCGTGAGTAGTGGCTCTTATCTTTGTGAGAGCTGGCAGAGCTAATGCGTTTGATTTAGGATCAATTCATAAGTATATATACTTGCTTTCATGGCACAAGCTGGCAGACCTAATGCATACGATTTAAGCTCGTCTTATAAGATATACTCTTGTTTGTGTGTGAATTACAAAGCTAAGCCCAGTCTCATTATGGTTAGTGTCGAGTGTCTATTTAAGACTCTAAGGAGAGTAGCTGTTTTCTTTGGAGCCTCTATCCTATTAAGCCTTTGTCAAGTGTCAGCGGACTCTTTTACTCCCTTGGGGTCGACTAAGGCTGCACTGGTGGACTGAGTAGGCGTGGTTGTTGGTGTTATCCCTTTTGTAGGGGTGCTTCTCGCTGTGGGCTTCTATACTTTGTTGGAACGTAAAATTTTGGCTATCATTATAATCCGAAAGGGTCCATCCAAGGTGAGTTATATAGGGATCTTGCAGCCTTTTAGTGACGCAGGTAAGTTGTTATGTAAAGAGTTTATTGTGCCTACACGTGCTAACGTAGGGCCCTTCATTTTGGCTCCTGCACTAATATTAACTATCAGTTTACTTGGATGGCTTTTATACCCGTATAAGTCGGCTGAAGTGTTTTATGTTTTCGGGGTGATTCTGTTTATAGTTATTACTAGAGTCAGGGTTTACGGGGTAATAATATCCGGATGGGCTTCTAACTCTAAATACTCTTTGCTAGGTGCAGTTCGTGCGATGGCGCAAAGAATTTCTTATGAGATCCCTATAGGATTTATCTTCTTTTGTGTGGTGCTGTGCTCGGGTGTGTTTATGTTTCAAGAAATTAGGGTGTTCCAACAAAGGTCCTTTTTTTTCTTTTTTCCTTTGTGCGTAGTTATAGTTGTCTGAATGCTGTGTATGCTAGCTGAAACTAATCGGGCGCCATTTGATTTTGTGGAAGGAGAGTCGGAATTAGTGTCAGGATACAACGTGGAGTACAGCGGAGGGGGGTTTGCAGTTATATTTATTGCGGAGTACTCTAGTATTCTTCTCAGAAGGGTTATAAGGGCGGCGATATTTTTCGGGGGAAATGAAGCGTTGATCGGGGTCTTTATGATGGCTTTTGCGGTCTTCTTTGTGGTTATTCGTGCTTCTTTACCTCGTTTACGTTATGATAAGTTAATGAGTTTGTGTTGGACTGTTCTTCTATGTGTCATACTTATGGCTAGTGTGTGTGTAGTAGTTCTAGTTAGGGTGTATGTAAGATAATATAAACTAGTATAATTCATTTACACTGAATGTGTCAGATAAAGTCTGTCTTACTTATGGTTAAAAGGTTGGCAATTAGACTTATTGCATTGATTATTATAAAAAACCTAAATATGAGTGTCATTGGGTTAAGCGTTCTAACTATTCTAAGTATGGGCGCCACAAGAGTCGCGATAGGGGGGGTAGAGTTGAACGGGTTGTACACCACAGACTTTGTAATAGGGTTAATGGTTACACTAACTCTATTTGTAGCAATTCTTTCCTACCTAAGGAGGGTTAAGATCCACCGGAAAGCAAGATTTAATTTAATAATTATCAGAATCAGCCTAATTTTAGTGATAAGATTCAGGGTGAGGAGGTTCTTTCTTTTTTTTTTTTTTTTTGAAAGTGTGCTAGCCCCTCTGTTGTTATTAATTGTAGGCTGAGGCTATCAGCCAGAGCGTTTACAGGCAGGGGGGTATATAGTAATCTATACGGTGTTCGGATCTCTTTTTTTCTTATGGGGGGTAAGAGAACTCTATATTAGAGGGTTGAGGAGGAGGATAAGTTCTGTGGTAAGGCTAGTAAAAAAAAGGGGAATGAGATTGTGATGGCTATACATTCTAGGGTTTCTTATCAAGCTACCAATATATCCATTTCACCTGTGACTACCTAAGGCTCACGTAGAGGCCCCAGTAGCCGGTTCGATGCTATTGGCCGGGGTGGTACTAAAATTAGGAGGGTACGGGCTGCTTCGATTTATAATAGTTATACAAATAAGGCTTAGAAGCGTTTTTTTTGTGCTGCTACTAGTGGTGAACTTGGCAGGAGGTGTCTACGCAGGATTAGCGTGTGTACGGCAAGTGGACCTAAAATGTTTGGTAGCATATTCCTCTGTAGCGCATATGAGGCTTGTGCTATTAGGAGTGCTTAGCAACACGGTATTAGGGGTAGTGGGGGCCATTATTATTATGATCGGGCATGGGTTGTGTTCATCAGGTTTGTTCAGGTATGTGAATGCTATCTATAAGATGAGGCACTCGCGTCTGCTAGTAATAAATAAAGGGGGCTTGTTAGTCTGCCCAAGTCTAGTCTTAATGTGTTTCCTGTTAAGATCAAGCAACATAGCAGCCCCTCCTAGTCTAAACTTATTTGGGGAAATCCTCGTTTTCGGCGTGGGAGGGTGAATAAGTGGAGTGTTCCTGCTTATCCTGGGTCTGATAAGCTTTATTAGGGCATGTTTTAGACTATACCTATATGGAAGTTGTTGTCACGGGAAGGGGGTGTCACACAGGGAGTCCTTAAACTTGAGAAGAGTTTGTGATGTTTTTGTTCTGGCGGCTCATTGGATACCGCTGAACTTTATGTTTATGTTTATACCCTAAACAATGAATCGTAATCCTTATTCTCGTTACTATGTACCAGGTCCAAGTCCGTGGCCCTTTTTTGTGGCTATCTCGGCAAACGGAATAGCGGTAGGGTTAATTTTGTGACTGCATCGAACTCCCAGATTTCTATTAATAGGAATGAGGTTGGGGTGTATACTATTGAGAACTTTTAGATGATGGCGAGACTTAATTCGTGAGGGAGATATTGGGTTTCATACTCGCTTCGTAATCAAGAGATTTCGTGATGGAGTTGCCCTTTTTATTCTGTCTGAAGTAATGTTCTTCTTTTCTTTTTTTTGGACTTTCTTCCATAATGCCTTAAGACCCTCGTGTGAACTAGGGATGCGATGACCCCCTCCAGGGATCCGCACGCCAAACCCGTCGTCGACAAGGCTGTTCGAGACAGGTCTTTTAATTAGGAGGGGGTTATTCGTAACTCAAGCCCATAAGAGAATGCGTTTGAAGGATTATGATGTTGGGCCATTTATTGGCCTAGTGGTAACAATTTTATGTGGGACTGTGTTCTTCCTAGTGCAACTTCGAGAATACTACTGAAACTCATACACTATTGCAGATAGGGTGTATGGAAGAGTGTTTTATTTACTAACTGGGTTTCATGGAATGCACGTAGTTGTGGGGACTCTTTGACTAATGGTGAGGTTAGTCCGACTATGGCGTGGGGAGTTTTCCAGTCAACGGCACTTTGGTTTTGAGGCTTGCATTTGGTACTGACACTTCGTAGATGTGGTATGGGTAGCATTATGATGTTTAGTATATGTGTGGTTTGGAGGATGGTTATACATGTGGTGGTTCAAAATATGAGACGGGGACGTCTATACGTTTAAGTACCCAGACGCAAAGCCTTCGTGGTATGCGTACATTCAAGAAGAGCATGCTCCGTCCTGATATAAGATTCCTGACCATTTAAAAGGTTAAAAATAGGAGTCATACAGACTAGTTAAACAGTTTTGATTTGAAATCAAGTACCAAAGCGATTCCAAGCGCTTACTAGTCTGAGTAAAGTAGTCTAATTAAGGACAGAAGACCTATGATTTTCAAGTGTTATAAGTAACCTTTACTTGAAATGGTAAGCTTTGTGGTAAGACCTATAAAATTAGTGAGATTAGGGGTAATATTGATCGGGACAATTCTTAGGGTTAGAAGAGAAGAGATAGTAGGGGTGTGACTCGGTTTAGAGCTAAATCTGTATGGATTTCTTGTAATTATAAACCCTGATGGTCACTATAGTCCTGAGCCCTGTGTAAAATATTTTGTGGTACAAAGAACGGGGTCAATTCTGATACTAGTGGGTTTTGTAACCTTGATAGAGCAGCACGTAGTGAGAGGGCTGGTGATAAGGGGGGCGGGTACAGTGTTAAAATCTGGCGTTTTCCCGCTACATTCGTGGGTCCCTTCAATTATTAAGAACAGCAGATGGTTAGCAAGAGGGTTAATATTAACTTGGCAAAAAGTCGCCCCCCTTGTCTTTTTATCAATAATTATACCCTCTAAGGGGTTGTGAGTAGTAATTGTATTGATAGCTGGAATTGGGGCAGTAGGGGGCCTTAACCAGAATTCAGTACGAGTAATAAGCGCGTACTCGTCGTTTGTGCATACATCATGAATGCTGTTAGGGCTCACATGGTCAAGAGTAGTCTTTGTAGGGTATTTTGCAGTTTACTCGCTGTCGGTAGGGCTGTTTTTTTATGGGTGCTCAATAATAAACAAAACAAGAATGGGCGGTCAGATTAGTAGAGCCGCGAGGGGTATAGGGTTACTGATACTGATGGGGATGCCTCCTTTCCTTGGCTTTCTAGCGAAAGTATTGGTGTTTCTAATGAGAGGAAGGGCTGTAATCGTGGCTTGTATTATAGGTTCAGTAATCAGGCTAAAATTCTACATTGACTTTTTTTATAGGATAGTAATAAAAAGGTTAGTAGACAAAAACAAAGCAGAATTCAAGATTATGTGGAGGATAGTGATCGGGGCTAACCTAGCAGGGGGGGCATTGATCTTGGTGAGATTTATTTAGAAACTGCTTTTAGGCCAGGGGCGTTTTGATTTCGGCTCAAAAAGAGTGGGTTAAAACCACAAAAGTATGATAAAAAGGTAATTTAAAATAAAATATTTTGTTTCAAACATAACTATAGGTAGTTGTTACCTCCTTTTTGTAGAATGGTACTTTAAAAAAAAGGATTGGTTTGCATCTAATTATTAAGCCTAGGTTTTCATTCTTAAGTGAGGAAGTTAATTAACATAATAGGGCTGCTAACTTTGTTATAAATGGCTTGTACCATTTTTCCTTATAAAAAAGTAGTTTAATTTAAGAACGATAGGTTGTGGGGCTATTAGTGGTGTCAACCCTTTTTTAGCTAGATATAGTTTAAAATAAAATATTGGCTTTGGGAGCTAAAGACACTTCCATAAGTTTTCTAGAAGAATGGTTATGGGGTTAAGAGTTGCGTTTGTCTGCATTGTGTCTTTTTTGTTTACGGGGTTATTTATGCTACTAAGGGAAAAGCGGGGTCTAGACCGAGAAAAGTGCAGTCCATATGAGTGTGGATTTGAGCCTATTGGAAGAGCTCGGAGGCCCTTTTCTATCCGATTCTTTCTAGTAGCAGTTTTGTTCGTCGTGTTTGATGTAGAGGTAGTGCTGTTAATACCTTTTGCCTACATGTTCTTTTACGGTAAGAGAGTGTTAGGGATTTTGTCCTCAAGGGGTTTCCTTCTTATCTTGTTTGGGGGTCTCTACCACGAATATCGTGAGGGGTCTTTGGAATGAGTAGGTTAATACTAGAAGTGGCATTTATGCGAAACGAATTTTGATGAGAGGTGATTGTAAGAGGCTTACTTTTGCTGTTGGAAGTGTATTGTGTGTACCTGTGGTTTTCACGTCGAGAGTGCTTCTTAAGGAAGTATGGGACCAATGAAAGTTCTCAAGGATCTAATAGAAGGTTTGAAAAGGCATATCTTACTATAGCGTATAGGGAAAAAAATATTAAGAGGCTAAAATCTAGTGCGGCTCTAAGGGCTAATAAGGCTAGATGATTGGCTTCTAAGTAAGGATAAATAAAATGATAAAAATACTAAAAAAGGAAGAAGTAGGGGGTTATGGAGAAGTGGAGTCCTGGTGACGTCGATGGCTGTGATCAACAAATCACAAAGATATTGGAACCCTTTATCTGTATAGCGGAGTCTGAGGAGGGTTGTTTGGAGCAAGGTTGAGGTTAATGATCCGAATGCAACTGGGGCATCCTGGAGCAGTGTTCTTAAAAAGAGATTGATTCTATAATGTGGTGGTTACAACGCATGCCTTAATAATAATTTTTTTTGCTGTGATACCTATCTTAATTGGAGCTTTCGGTAATTGGTTGATTCCTCTGCTAGTAGGAGGTAAAGATATAATTTACCCGCGAATAAACAACTTAAGTTATTGACTATCTCCTAATGCACTATATTTACTAATACTGTCCTTTAGAACGGATAAAGGAGTTGGTGCTGGATGAACTATTTACCCCCCTTTATCTGTGTACCCCTATCATAGGGGCCCTAGGATGGATGTTCTTATTGTGTCACTACATCTAGCTGGGCTCAGCTCTCTAGTGGGGGCTATTAACTTTGCTAGGACCAATAAAAATATGCCAGTGTTTAGAAATGAAAGGAGAACGAGCGGAGCTTTATGTTTTAAGGATTAGAGTTACTGCAGTTCTTTTAATTATTTCAATTCCGGTTCTAGGAGGGGGCATCACAATAATCTTGTTTGACCGAAACTTTAACACAACTTTTTTCGATCCCGCAGGAGGGGGGGACCCCGTTTTGTTCCAACATTTGTTTTGATTTTTTGGGCATCCGGAAGTGTATATTCTTATTCTACCTGCCTTTGGTGTGATATCAAAAGTAATTATGCATTGCTCTGGAAAAGAAGCGGTTTTTGGTCTAATTGGGATAGTATACGCAATAATCGGAATTGGAGGGTTAGGGTGTATGGTGTGGGCTCACCACATGTTTACCGTAGGTCTTAATGTTGATACTCGAGGCTATTTTTCTACCGCAACTATAGTAATCGCTGTTCCAACAGGGGTGAAAGTATTCAGATGACTGGCAACTATAGCAGGAAGAAAATTCAAAATAAAGCCTGCCGCCTACTGAAGTACTGGGTTTCTGTTTTTATTCACCGTGGGAGGGCTAACAGGGGTCTTACTGTCTAGGGCTTCTATGGATGTGTCTCTACACGACACATATTATGTGGTGGCTCATTTCCATTATGTGCTAAGAATAGGGGCGGTGTTTGGGGTGTTCTGTGGTCTTAACCATTGGTTGCCAAATTTTGTTGGAGTATGCTTTAATAAGAAATGGAGGAAAGCCCATTTTATAGCAATATTTTTTGGGGTAAATACTACCTTCTTTCCTCAGCATTTCTTAGGCCTAAGAGGAATGCCTCGACGGTATATAGACTACGCTGATATTTATGCTCACTGACATTGGGTGTCTTCTTATGGGTCCGCTGTGTCTTTTGGGTCTCTAATATATTTTAAGTTCCTTCTATGAGAGGCTCTAGTAAGCCAGCGAGGGGTTGTATTTAGTGGGGGTTTATGTGGTGAAATAGACTGAGCAGGTACCCGAGACCTTTATCCAGGAAGGAAGCATGTTTATAGCCAATTGCCATTTGTGTGAACTAACCCTTATAACACGTGTATCACTTATATTTATAAGAAATCGCGTAATCAATAATTTAAAGTCATGTTAATAGATGTTTTTTCTAGATTTGATGCTCACAGCTATAACTTAATTTGGTTGTCTATGCCGTTATGGTTGCTGTCTTCTATAGTGCCAATAACCGTGCTATTTAGAGACGTGTACACTAAGGGTAGAAGTACGAGCTCTTTTCGGAGTTTGGTGCTATCCTTTACTTATTCGATGATTCGATTGAACGGAAAGGGACTAAAGCTATCTGGGTTTCCTCTAGTAATAAGGGGTCTGTTCATGATAATTCTGATACTAAATCTGTCTGGAAACTTTCCATTCTTTTTCCCTGTAAGAGGGCAGTTTGTGTTCGGGTTCTCCTTTGCTTTGTCTATTTGAACTTGTTTAGTTTTATCTAGTCTTTTATGCAGATTTGAGCAGGGGTTGATGAGTCTCGTTCCAACAGGTTGCCCGTTAATCCTTGTGCCTTTTATAGTAGTGGTTGAGCTAATTAGTGGCATACTTCGCCCTTTAACATTAGTTTTTACGTCTGACACTAAATCTGGGAGCTGGTAAAGTAATTCTAACTATATGCAGGAGAGAGTTGTAGTAGTTAGCTGGTTAAATAGCAGAAGGCTGCTTACAGGAGTTGGGGGTATTAAAGGGTTAATAATGGGCGGAGGTGTTTTTGGAGCCGCTGAAGTTGCAATCGCGTGTATTCAGTGTTATATTTTTTTGTGTCTTATTGTGTCTCTATACGGAGGATCATAGAAGGTAGGTAGTTTTAAAAGCTTTGCTGAAGCGACGGCCTTGTAAGTCGTAGAAAACTATGTGTTTTAAAGCTATGATTTGAATAAAATTCCTAGGAGTTTTCTTAATAAGTATAGGCTGTTTTGTAATCTTCCGTATAAACAAACACCTTTTGTGTTTATTTGTAGGGCTTGAAATAATAAGACTAGGCTTATTGTTTGTAACCCATGTGTTTCTAATAAATCAGTTTTGGTTAATTTTACTAATTCTATGTTTAGCTGTTTGCGAAGCCAGAATTTGCTTGGCCCTTCTGGTTATGGTGATGCGACTATGCGGAGACGATTTGATGTCAAGGTTACTAAGAGATGGCTCGTAAAAATAGTATCATACAATTAAAAAGTAACTTAGGGTTACTTTTACTGATTCTGATTGGATACTTATTTATTCTTAGAGGGAGGACCTTTGGAAAAGCTTATTTATTGGAAGTTACTGTTTGAGAGAGTAATTGTCTCTCATTTAGCTTCAGAGTTCTACTAGATAGCGTAAGAATAGTCTTTGTTGGGACGGTTTTGGTAATTAGAGGAAGTGTAGCAACCTACTGCAAGTGGTATATAGCTGGAGAGCCATACTACAAGCGGTTTATGGGATTAGTATGGTTGTTTGTGCTGTCTATAGTGTTTATAATCTTAGTTCCTAATTTAGTAATACTTTTAATTGGTTGAGACGGGCTAGGGCTCACCTCATTCTATTAGTGGCTTATTACCAGAACAATAAGAGGTTATCTGCGGCTATGTTGACAGCTTTGACTAATCGAATTGGGGATGTTTTTGTACTTTTTAGAGTTTCTATTTTTTTAAGAGAAGGGGGGTGGTTAATTTATATATACCACCCAGTGCAGACATGGGTTAATTTAGGGTTTGTGGTAGTTCTTGCAGGTATAACTAAAAGCGCACAAATGCCGTTTTGCGCATGGCTACCTGCTGCCATGGCGGCACCCACACCGGTCTCCTCTTTGGTGCATTCTTCGACATTGGTGACAGCTGGGGTTTATTTGATTCTTCGCTCTTTTTATATTATCAGAGCTAATCCCTTTGTGACTCAAATACTTATAGTCTTAAGACTATTTACTCTAATATTAGCGGGGTCAAGGGCTGTGTTTGCGTTTGACCTAAAAAAGGTAATCGCACTCTCGACTTTGAGGCAGTTAAGGTTAATAATATTCTCGATTTCAATCCTTCTTCCGTCTGTAGCTTTTTTTCATTTAGTAACCCATGCGGTATTTAAAGCTTTGTTGTTTCTAGGCGCAGGGGGTGTTATTCATAGAAACCAAAGAATCCAAGATATCCGGGGGTTAAGAAGCTTGTGGCAAGGATTACCGGTAAGAATGGGTGCAATAACGGTTGCAATTGTGTCCTTGAGAGGGGCCCCGTTTATAAGAGGGTTTTTCTCTAAAGACCTAATAATTGAGCTAAGAATGATAGACAGAAGAATAACTTATGGGTGCTATTTATTAGAGCTAACAGGTTTAATCTTCACTTCTTTTTATAGGGCACGGATTGTATTTAGAGTAATACTTGGGTCTAATTACGTTAATAGCAGAAGTTTGCGGATTAATGAGCACTTAAATATACAAACTCCTTTTCTTAGCCTGTATATTGGGGCTATTATCTTAGGAGGGGTATTAGGGAGGAAAATAGAGAGGTTTGGGTTTGTAGTAGTTCTTGAGAAATATGAGAGAGTCAGAGTATTTCTTATTCCCTTTGTAGGGTTAATTTTGTGATGAGGAGTGCTTAGAAAATTAGGGTCTAAGCCTTGGTCGTCAGCCAAACTATTAAGATTCTTTTTGAGAATCGTGGCTCATAGAGAGGCTAACCTCCCACCCCAGAAAAATGGCCTTCTTTAAGGGGTCCAGGATGGTAGCTCAAAGTCTGGATCAAGGTTGACTAGAGCTATTGGGCCCTCAAGGTGCCCATAAGGGACTAGGTCAACTCAGCTGTTTGAATGAAATTGTTCAGAAAAATTATTTTACCTACCAGCTGGTAGTATGAGGGCTGGTGGTAGCGGGGGGCGTAAGCTTAATTATGTTTATATAATGAGAGTTATAGTCATATGTGTAATTTTGATGGCTGTGTTTTCGATTGTCTTAATTGCCAAGCAACCTATTTCTTTAGGGCTAGTGCTATTGAGGGGGTCTATAATTGCATGTGTGGAGGTTGCACTGGAGGTTAGAAGGTTGTTAGGGTTCTTATTGTTCCTAACTTACGTTAGGGGTGTAATAGTCCTGTTCTTGTATGTTTTAAGGATCTACCCCAATGAAGTGTATCGTTTTAATCTAGAGTTTATGGTTCTCGTCAGAAGGTGTTGTGCCAGAGCGGTCCTTATGGGTCTTATGAATTACGAGTACAGAGAAATTAGCGGGTCTTTGTTTCTAAGTTTCATGGCTGAAAGAAGCGGGTTAAGGTTATATATCCTAATAGCTGGTGTGTTACTGTTTGTAATATTAGTGGTGTCGTATTTGTGCATAAAAACCATGGTGCCTTTACGAAGAGTAAAATAAACCTAAAATAGAAGATACAGTAGCTTAATTAAAGCGTCTCATTGAAAATGAGGAAGATGGATACTTTAGTACCTTGTGTCAAATCTGTAGGAGGGTTTGATTATGGCCCTAAATTTATGGGCAAAATGCTTCTCATGATTCTAAATGCGGGCTTGAACAAATAAGTGCAAGTTCAACATCAGTGGGGAAAATTGGTTAATAAAGGAAACTTTAACCCAGCTTTTTGACAAATTCGGGGTCAATTGATGAATGCCAGCAGCCGCGGTTAGATTCAGTTCGAATATAAATTTAAGCGGATTGGTTAGAGTCAATGTTGTGTTATAAAACTATAAAAAAACTATAGGTGCAGTGTAATGTTAACGGTTTTTTGTGGTTATATTCCTAAAGTTTTAGTGAGCTTCTAACGAATCTATGAAGTGAAACCAGGATTAGATACCCTGTTATCCATAGTTTAAAACAAAAGTTCCTCTTAACTAAACATTTGGTTGTCAAAGAGAAATAAATAGGCGGTGTCTGAGATAGAAAACAGGGGATCCTGGGTGTTAAAGGATAACCCACCTACATTTGAGCCTTGTCTTATTAGTGCGTGTGTATGGTTGTTTACTCTAATATGGTGAGTGTCCGGGTAAAATTTTTGGTTATTACTGAAGCTAACTCTTATTTTACTTGCTGAGTTCGGTAAGGTAAGTTACTTTTAGTTAGGTGCAGCTACTAGAATTGGCTATATGCCCATGTAGCACAACTTCAAAAATAATTCAGATTGACATGCAGCTTATGACAAGGGTTAATCTGGGATACAGATGTAACTTAAGCAATAATTCAAAGATTGAGCTACTAAAAGGTAGCTCAACTAAGTAGACAAATAAGATAAGAAAACTTGCCTTTGAAGAAGGACTTGTAAGTAAGGGTTAAAAATAAAATTACCCTGAATACAATCAGATGAGTACTAATCGCCCGTCGCTCGCGGGGAAACCTGTGAAAAGTCGTAACAAGGTAGCAGTAACGGAAGTTGCTGCTAGGCTATAATATGCATATATAGTAAATAATATTATATTTGCCTTCCAAGCAAAAGTTCTAATGAAATTAGTGTATGCTGGCCAAATAGTTTAAGCTAAAACGTTGAGCTGTTAATTCAAAATCGCAGTAATTTGCTTTGGCTTGCTTAAGTAGTTTAGGGAAAACATAAGATTTTCATTCTTAAGTCAGATAGTATTTCTCTTAAGTTGTGCTTAGTAGTTAATGTTAATATAACTGAGAACTGCAAATTCTCCATAGTCTAGTTAGGCCTAAGCTTAGTGCCACGTGGGGGATGATCCAGTTGCTTTGATGAAGCAAAGTTCAAAAGTAGTTTTTTGGCACTTAGAACTTCGAAGCGTTATAAAGAAAAATTGTAGTAAGTAGGGCTTTGATTCC
Source organism: Mytilus trossulus (assembly GCF_036588685.1). Lineage (NCBI taxonomy): Eukaryota > Metazoa > Mollusca > Bivalvia > Mytilida > Mytilidae > Mytilus > Mytilus trossulus. Next base: position 8,557 of record NW_026963604.1, on the reverse strand, counting down.
TAAAGAAAAAGTTAATCTTCTTCTTCATAAATAAGTTAAAAGTAGTTAATATATAACTTAGAATTGTCAGTTCTAGATTCCTCTTACTGAGGCTTTTTATAATTTATCTTTTTTAAAGAGACGTGCATAATTGTTTTGTGAAAAGTGCACTTGAATTAAAATAGTATAAATAAATTTTAGTACCTTTTGCATAAGGGTTTTTCAAGACAAGTTTAAGAATTTAATTTTCCCGAATAAAAGAGAGTTATTTTTTTGAGTTAAGAAATCGTGGCAGAGATTTAATTAAACTAAAGAATAGCGGCTAGATACTATTCGCGCTTTTAGATATCTGGTTGGCTTAAAAAGATGTGTAAGCATTTTCCTTAACTATTTAAGGGGTAAAATTTTTTGGGTTAAGCTGAAAAATACTAAAATTGATGTTAAAAAAAAATTGGGTTTCTATAGGCTTTAAACTGGCTATTAGATATTAGTGTATTTTAACTAAAACCAGATGGGGAAAAAAGATTAATTGGGTTATTCATTTACTTTAAAATAAGCCTATGGTTGTAGGACCAGTGACTATGATAAAAACGAGTAAAAATATTATTTATTTGGTATTACTATTTTGTTTTACCTTAAAAAACTAAAGGCTAAATAAAAGTTTTTAAACGAATTCGGCAAACTAAACTTCTCGACTGTTTAACAAAAACATTTCCTTTTGATGTAAGTAAAAGGTAGTCCCTGCCCAGTGCAACTAGAGTAATGTTTGTTGTAAACGGCGGCGTTAACGTGAGCGTCCTAAGGTAGCGCGATAATTTGCCTTTCAATTGAAGGATGGTATGAAAGGGTTAACGAAGAAGGTGCTGTGTCTGAAAATTTAATTTAAACTAACTTTAAGGTGAAGAGGCCTTTATGTAAAAGAAGGACGACAAGACCCTATGAAGCTTTATCTTAATTGGAGTTTTTGGCTCTTATACGATTTTGATGGGAGATCAGTGAAAATAAGTCTTTCACTATTATATAAATCTAACTCGTATTTCCTAACTTTATATGTGTGGCTAGCTACTCTAGGGATAACAGCGCAATTTCTCCCGAAAGATGGTATTGGAGGGGAAGATTGCGACCTCGATGTTGGCTTTAGATATCCTAGAGGCGTAGAAGCTTCTAATGGTGGGTCTGTTCGCCCTTTAAAATCTAACATGAGCTGAGTTCAGAACGGCGTGAGCTAGTTCAGTTTCTATCCTCTTTTAAAAATGAGCTAATTTTGTACGAAAGGACTTTTTCGCTAAAGCAACGCTTTGCCCTGGCTCTGTCATTGCTTAAATAATGCTACGCAATAAACTGATTAGTTTATAAAAAGGGTTGCCTTTTATGAAGCTGAAGGCCAATTAGTGGCGGTAGGGCGTGTCGTTGGTTCTTGTTAAAATTAGTATTGCTATTTTATTAAAAAATAGGGTTAAAACGGGTTGCAAATTAGGTAAAAAATAAAACAGTCTATTAATGCAGCCAAAAAGCAGCAATCACCCACCTAAAGAATAAAACAAGGGTTCTAAAAAGGCGGTGTGTAATGGATTTGTGCTAGTAACAGACAAAAAAAAACCAAACACTGTGGAAACCCTTAAGAATGAGGTTTTATAGTGTACCGCATTTCCTGTTACCGGCCGGTACAGTGACCGCAAGGCCTGTTCTCCTGTCCTTTTACACGGAAACCCTGTTGCTGATGCATGTAAAAAGCCCTTAGTTAAGATAACTTATAAGTCAAAGTAAAACTTAATTTTACTTGACATTGTGTATTTTATTGAAAATCTAGTTGCGAATGCCCATACCTGTCCAAACTTGTTTTAGATTATGCTTTACAACCTGTTGTAGATAAGGTTTTGAACCCTTTACAGTGAGTAAGCATTTTTCAGAGTCATGTGAGACTTAACCTAATTAGTGGTAGAAAAAAACAAACTTAAACCTAAATTCTAAAGCTATTTGCTTCCTGTGGTTAATTGTAAACTGCAGGAGAAATGGATCTAAGGTGTTAATTTTTTCGTTTGCCCTAATTTTGGTTGCTCATGTGATTTTTTGGGGTTTGAAAACTAGACTATCTGTATCTTAAAATCAAAAAATAAATAGAAATCAAGTCATATGAAAGTTCCCAAAGCGTAATTCATGGGTCACTTAAAGTCTAAGCAAAAAGTAAATCAAAAATAAAATAAAATCAAAATGACACACTAATGCCTGGGGGGGCTGATCTGGAGGGGAGGAAATAGGAAAGCAGGTTAAATAGAGGTGACAAAAATGTGGTGTGCAGCAACAAAATGAAGCTAAATAAAATTGTGAAACGTAGAAGCGTGAGCTTGTAAACAAGGTTGTGAGCGTCTTAAAAAGTAAGTGTTAACAATAGTATGTAATATTAACACGCCTAAAAGGGGGTTAGGTGGGTTATAAACTTACAAAGACTACAAGTGATGAAGTTTATGTCTGGTCCTGAGGTCCCTTTTAAGTGAGTTAGTTTCGTATAAAAGGTTTTTAAGCAAAGCAATGTTCTGTCACAGATCTGAGTGCTATAGACAATATTGTATAGGGCCTTTTTATGTAAATAAACGTGGCGTTAGGCTGTTAAATGTGCTGGTTATAGGATGGTTACATAGCAATAATTACTATATTTGCCTTCTGGGCAAAAATTTTAATGAAATTAGTGTACGCTGGGTGAATAAATTAAGCTAGAATGTTGAGCTGTTAATTGAAAATCCCAGTAATTTGCTTAGGGTATAAGATTCTTATTCTCAAGCCAGATAGCCTGTCTCTTAAGTTGTGTTTAGTTGCTAATGTTAATATAACTGAGAGCTACAAATTCTTCCTAGCTTAGTTGTACGTGGGGGGATGGCCCAGTTGCTTTGATGAAGCTAAGCTCAAAAGTAGTTTATTGCTCTGAGGTGTTATAAAGAAGTATTATAGTACGTAGGACTTTGATTCCTAAAGAAAAAGTTAAAGCTTTTCTTTATAAACAATTTAAGAGGAGTTAATTAGTTTTAGGCTCATCTCACTGAGGTTTTTTAGAATTTATCTTTCTAAAGAAATGCACACGATTGCGCCTCATAAAAAGCTTACTTGAAGTAAAGTGGGGCAAATAAATTTTAGTACTTCTTGCATAAGGGTAAAGCGAAGAGGCCTGTGTGTAAAAGAAGAGCAACAAGACCCTGCGAAGCTTTATTTTAATTGAAGTTTTTGGGGTTTGTTAACCCAAAAGCTTATGCATAGCTTTAAGGTCTCTTTTAAGCGAGCGAGTTTTTAGCTAAAGCAATACTTTGTGACGGATCTGTAATGACATAAATAATATTGTATAATAGGCTGATTAACTTATAAAAAGGGTTCTTTTTATGTAAATGAGTGTGTTGCTTAGTGATAGATTGTTGAATGTGTTGGGCACTAGAGAGGCTGTATGAGAGTGGCTTAGGCAGGGGTTTGCTGCAAAAAAAGGCTTACTGTTAAGGGGTGTGTGAGATGGTTTTTTTTCATATAAAAACTGAGTGTTTAGAATAGACGTTGGAGGAGGGGACTTATGTCAGGGCGGAGGGGGTGACACTGTTAGGGTGCTCCCATTACCTGAAACTATTTCAGCTGTTGGAGATGCTGTTGTGAATGGTGTCGCTGAAGTTGTTCCTGATAATCAGGAGGAAGGGGGCCCCCATGCTGAGGGTGGCTATGTTCCTTTAGAAGAACAAATAGCTGTTGTGGAGCCTGAAGTCCCAGCTAATGTCTGTCAGCCAGTCGAGCAGAGAAATGTGGTTGTAAGTGAAGAAGACAGTGTTCCTGATGTTAGTAAAGACGGGGTCAGTAGTTATTAATGCTCATAGTTAAAGTTTATTGGTGTATTAATAGTTATAATTTATTAAAATAATCCATAAGATAAGCAAAATTACAGTTAATTCGTTTATTGTTAGGCTGTTATGGTCTATTTAAAAACTGGTCAATACGGGTCTCCTTACACCTAATTAACTTGGTTTTAGTGTATGCTTGAAAGGCTACAAAGCCTTTGCGGGGAGTAAGCATTCTTCAGGACCACATGAGATTCAACCTAATTATTGGCAGAGAAAGTGGTGAATTTGACCCTTAAATTCTAAGTTACTTGGGCTCTATAGCTAATTGTAAGCTGTAGGATAATGGGGATTTGAGACGTTTATTTCCTCATTTACCCCAGCTCTGGTTGCTCATGTGGTTTTCGGTTCGAAAACGAGGCGTGTATCTTAAAAATAAAAAAATTTTTGAAGCGTAAGTTGTTGGTCGCTTTAAGTCTAATTAAAAATAAAGTAAAAATGGAGCAAAAACAAAGTTGGACACTTAACACTTTGGGTGTCTTCAGAGGTGTAAAAAGGGGGGTCCAAGCTTATGTGTACTCATAAAAAAATGCGGTGTGCGGGGGGTTTGTGCCTGTATATATAACAAAAATTCATGAGGTGGCCGAGGAAGAGGTGGTGAGCTGTAAACTCATAAACAAGGTGTAGGCCTTTCTTATGAGATGGTTGGTAACAATACTGTGAATAATATTAACACGCCTAAGAGGGTTGGTCCGTGACGAAGTACTAATAAGTTGGTGAAGATTATGAATGACAGGTTCTATGATTTGCCTTGTCCTGTAAACTTAAACGCTTGGTGAAGGTTTGGCTCTATACTAGGCTTGTGCCTAATTATCCAACTTCTAAGGGGTCTTTTATTGTCAACTCATTATACTGCTCATGAAGACATGGCATTCGATTCTGTAGTACATATTATGCGTAATGTGGAAAAAGGATGAATGTTGCGTAATATTCATGCAAATGGGTCCTCTATGTTTTTTATCTGTATTTATGCGCACATTGCTCGTGGGCTGTATTATGGGTCTTATTTAGATAAGACAGTGTGGTATTTTGGGGTGCATTTGTTTTTGTTAACTATGGCGGAGGCTTTCCTCGGTTACACTTTGCCTTGGGGGCAAATGTCATATTGGGGGGCTACTGTTATTACTAATATACTTAGAGTGATCCCCGTAGTAGGAGAGAGTATGCTCCGCTATGTATGAGGGGGTTGGACCGTGTGTAATGCAACTCTAAAGCGGTTTTATACTTTACACTTTCTCTTACCGTTTGTGATAGTGGCGGTTGTTTTTTTACACCTGTTTTTTTTACATGAGAAAGGGAGTAATAACCCTTTGGGTATTGAAAGAGGTACTATGTGTGTGCCCTTCCACCCCTTCTATACTATTAAAGATCTTTTTGGTTATGTTTGCTTTAGGTTCTTTTTTATATATTTAGTGTGTGTGGATCCTGAGCTGTTAGGGAATCATTTAAACTATTGGCCTGCTAATCCTATAAAAACGCCAATCCATGTTCAGCCTGAGTGGTATTTTATGTTTGCTTATGCAATCCTTCGTTCAATTCCTCATAAAGCGGGGGGGGTATATGTTATGTTTTTGTCGATTGTAGTATTATACCTAATTCCTAGTCTTCACAGAGGTAAGTATCGAAGTTTATGTTTTTACCCGTTTAATCAAGTAGTGTTTTGAGTGTTGGTTGGTAGGTTTATTAGGTTAACATGGATTGGTGCTCGCCCAGTGCGGGAGCCTTATATCATTTTGGGGCAGTGTCTTTCAGTCATTTATTTCTCTAGGTTGTTATTAAACCCTCTTTCTTTGTGGGTGTGGGACAAGCTGCTTGAATACCCTAAATTCTGTAGGAGTCGTCCTGTAGACCTGAAATGGTTTAAGTTTTTAGCTTATTTCAAGTTATTAAAATTAGTAAATCGCGAAAGTAGCGCACGTGAGTGGGCTAATAAGTGTAGAAAAATATAAATATGTCTTTTTACGGGAGTCGATATTTTGGTGATATTGTCCATGGGGAACTAGGGAAAGACCTGTTCCGGTACCATGGTTTTGTGATGATAGTAGCAGTGGCTGTGTTGGTCTTTGTTATATATATAGGATGCGTAATCCTTCTTACTAAATTTTCTTATCGCCATTTCTTGAACCGTCAACGATTAGAATTTTGATGGACTATTGTGCCAATGTTGATGTTAGTAGGGTTGTGGTTTCCTTCTATAATTAACCTATATTATATAGAAGAAGTAAAACGGCCCCGGTGAAATTTTAAGGCGATTGGGAAACAATGGTACTGATCTTACGAATTTTGTCGCAATTTAGACACTCCAAGCTCTAGAGAAAGCGCTGAAAGAATTTCGTGTTATACAATTGATTCTTACATAGAAGACCAGCAGGAGACATTTAGAAAAGGAGGGTATCGTTTGTTGGATGTTGATAACCGGATGGTGGCTCCAGCAGATGTGCAAATAACTGCTTTTGTAAGAAGGTCTGATGTGCTCCATTCGTTTGCACTCCCTAAGTTACTAATTAAAGTAGATGCCATCCCAGGTCGAATTAATCGGCTTCCTATAAAAGCTTCCCAGTGTAGAATTATTTACGGGCAGTGTTCTGAAATTTGCGGGGTTAACCATAGATTTATACCGATTGTGATTGAGTTTATTCCTGAGAAATATTTTGTCATATGGTTGGAAGCTCTTAACTAAAATAAAAAATAAGCTAAAGCTTTTAAGAAGCGTTAAACTTTTAATTTAATGAACTTGTACAATGGGCAAGTAGCTTTTAGTGATAAGGTGGTCTAATATTAGGATATAGGGCTCATGCCCCTAAGGCGCCGTGAGTAGTGGCTCTTATCTTTGTGAGAGCTGGCAGAGCTAATGCGTTTGATTTAGGATCAATTCATAAGTATATATACTTGCTTTCATGGCACAAGCTGGCAGACCTAATGCATACGATTTAAGCTCGTCTTATAAGATATACTCTTGTTTGTGTGTGAATTACAAAGCTAAGCCCAGTCTCATTATGGTTAGTGTCGAGTGTCTATTTAAGACTCTAAGGAGAGTAGCTGTTTTCTTTGGAGCCTCTATCCTATTAAGCCTTTGTCAAGTGTCAGCGGACTCTTTTACTCCCTTGGGGTCGACTAAGGCTGCACTGGTGGACTGAGTAGGCGTGGTTGTTGGTGTTATCCCTTTTGTAGGGGTGCTTCTCGCTGTGGGCTTCTATACTTTGTTGGAACGTAAAATTTTGGCTATCATTATAATCCGAAAGGGTCCATCCAAGGTGAGTTATATAGGGATCTTGCAGCCTTTTAGTGACGCAGGTAAGTTGTTATGTAAAGAGTTTATTGTGCCTACACGTGCTAACGTAGGGCCCTTCATTTTGGCTCCTGCACTAATATTAACTATCAGTTTACTTGGATGGCTTTTATACCCGTATAAGTCGGCTGAAGTGTTTTATGTTTTCGGGGTGATTCTGTTTATAGTTATTACTAGAGTCAGGGTTTACGGGGTAATAATATCCGGATGGGCTTCTAACTCTAAATACTCTTTGCTAGGTGCAGTTCGTGCGATGGCGCAAAGAATTTCTTATGAGATCCCTATAGGATTTATCTTCTTTTGTGTGGTGCTGTGCTCGGGTGTGTTTATGTTTCAAGAAATTAGGGTGTTCCAACAAAGGTCCTTTTTTTTCTTTTTTCCTTTGTGCGTAGTTATAGTTGTCTGAATGCTGTGTATGCTAGCTGAAACTAATCGGGCGCCATTTGATTTTGTGGAAGGAGAGTCGGAATTAGTGTCAGGATACAACGTGGAGTACAGCGGAGGGGGGTTTGCAGTTATATTTATTGCGGAGTACTCTAGTATTCTTCTCAGAAGGGTTATAAGGGCGGCGATATTTTTCGGGGGAAATGAAGCGTTGATCGGGGTCTTTATGATGGCTTTTGCGGTCTTCTTTGTGGTTATTCGTGCTTCTTTACCTCGTTTACGTTATGATAAGTTAATGAGTTTGTGTTGGACTGTTCTTCTATGTGTCATACTTATGGCTAGTGTGTGTGTAGTAGTTCTAGTTAGGGTGTATGTAAGATAATATAAACTAGTATAATTCATTTACACTGAATGTGTCAGATAAAGTCTGTCTTACTTATGGTTAAAAGGTTGGCAATTAGACTTATTGCATTGATTATTATAAAAAACCTAAATATGAGTGTCATTGGGTTAAGCGTTCTAACTATTCTAAGTATGGGCGCCACAAGAGTCGCGATAGGGGGGGTAGAGTTGAACGGGTTGTACACCACAGACTTTGTAATAGGGTTAATGGTTACACTAACTCTATTTGTAGCAATTCTTTCCTACCTAAGGAGGGTTAAGATCCACCGGAAAGCAAGATTTAATTTAATAATTATCAGAATCAGCCTAATTTTAGTGATAAGATTCAGGGTGAGGAGGTTCTTTCTTTTTTTTTTTTTTTTGAAAGTGTGCTAGCCCCTCTGTTGTTATTAATTGTAGGCTGAGGCTATCAGCCAGAGCGTTTACAGGCAGGGGGGTATATAGTAATCTATACGGTGTTCGGATCTCTTTTTTTCTTATGGGGGGTAAGAGAACTCTATATTAGAGGGTTGAGGAGGAGGATAAGTTCTGTGGTAAGGCTAGTAAAAAAAAGGGGAATGAGATTGTGATGGCTATACATTCTAGGGTTTCTTATCAAGCTACCAATATATCCATTTCACCTGTGACTACCTAAGGC
>NW_026963603.1:0-10000 GCF_036588685.1 Mytilus trossulus | reverse complement strand
AAGTTGCACACGACGACTGGGGATTCCAAGATTTCAAAAATTTTCAAAATTTTTAAAAGACGGCACAGCCGGGGCAGGTGCGGTCGCCCGTCAATCCGACGATCCCCACTACCCATCCGACCCCTAACATGTGTGCCGTTCTGGCCCCGGAAGGAATTTTCGACATTTGAAAAAAAAAAAAAAAAAAAAAAAAATTTTCATCGGGCTTACCCGCGGCTGAGAAGCGACGTGGTCGTCCTCGATAGCGGGGCTACCGCATGCGATGGGAAATTTTTTTTTTTTTTTTTTTTTTTTTTTTTTTTTTTTTTCATCGGGCTTACCCGCGGCTGAGAAGGGACGTGGTCGACCTCGATAGCGGGGCTACCGCATGCGATGGGAAAAAAAAAAAAAAAAAAAAAAAAAAAATTTTTCATCGGGCTTACCCGCGGCTGAGAAGGTACGTGGTCGACCTCGATAGCGGGGCTACCGCATGCGATGGGAAAAAAAAAAAAAAAAAAAAAAAAAATTTTCATCGGGCTTACCCGCGGCTGAGAATGTACGTGGTCGACCTCGATAGCGGGGCTACCGCATGCGATGGGAAAAAAAAAAAAAAAAAAAAAATTTTTTTCATCGGGCTTACCCGCGGCTGAGAAGGGACGTGGTCGTCCTCGATAGCGGGGCTACCGCATGCGATGGGAAAAAAAAAAAAAAAAAAAAAAAAAATTTTTTTCATCGGGCTTACCCGCGGCTGAGAATGTACGTGGTCGACCTCGATAGCGGGGCTACCGCATGCGATGGGAAAAAAAAAAAAAAAAAAAAAAATTTTTCATCGGGCTTACCCGCGGCTGAGAAGGGACGTGGTCGTCCTCGATAGCGGGGCTACCGCATGCGATGGGAAAAAATTTTTTTTTTTTTTTTTTTTTTTTTCATCGGGCTTACCCGCGGCTGAGAAGGGACGTGGTCGTCCTCGATAGCGGGGCTACCGCATGCGATGGGAAAAAATTTTTTTTTTTTTTTTTTTTTTTTCATCGGGCTTACCCGCGGCTGAGAAGGGACGTGGTCGTCCTCGATAGCGGGGCTACCGCATGCGATGGGAAAAAATTTTTTTTTTTTTTTTTTTTTTTTTCATCGGGCTTACCCGCGGCTGAGAAGGGACGTGGTCGTCCTCGATAGCGGGGCTACCGCATGCGATGGGAAAAAATTTTTTTTTTTTTTTTTTTTTTTTTTTTCATCGGGCTTACCCGCGGCTGAGAAGGGACGTGGTCGTCCTCGATAGCGGGGCTACCGCATGCGATGGGGAAAAAAAAAATTTTTTTTTTTTTTTTTTTTTTTTTTCAGCGGGCTTACCCGCGGCTGAGAAGGTACCGCGGGTATCATCGTACGTGGTCGACCCGATAGCGGGCTACCGCGGGTAAAGGGACGTCGACGGCCTCGGTAGCGAGCTACCGCGGGTCTCATCGTACGTGGTCGACCCGATAGCGGGCTACCGCGGGTAAAGGGACGTCGACGGCCTCGGTAGCGAGCTACCGCGGGTCTCATCGTACGTGGTCGACCCGATAGCGGGCTATCGCAGGTAAAGGGACGTCGACGGCCGTGCTAGCGGGCTACCGCGGATATCATCGTACGCGGTCGACCCGATAGCGGGCTACCGCGGGTAAAGGGACGTGGACGGCCGTGCTAGCGGGCTACCGCGGGTCTCATCGTACGTGGTCGACCCGATAGCGAGCTACCGCGGGTAAAGGGACGTGGACGGCCGTGCTAGCGGGCTACCGCGGGTCTCATCGTACGTGGTCGACCCGATAGCGGGCTATCGCGGGTAAAGGGACGTGGACGGCCGTGCTAGCGGGCTACCGCGGGTCTCATCGTACGTGGTCGACCCGATAGCGGGCTATCGCAGGTAAAGGGACGTCGACGGCCGTGCTAGCGGGCTACCGCGGATATCATCGTACGCGGTCGACCCGATAGCGGGCTACCGCGGGTAAAGGGACGTGGACGGCCGTGCTAGCGGGCTACCGCGGGTCTCATCGTACGTGGTCGACCCGATAGCGGGCTACCGCGGGTAAAGGGACGTGGACGGCCGTGCTAGCGGGCTACCGCGGGTCTCATCGTACGTGGTCGACCCGATAGCGGGCTACCGCGGGTAAAGGGACGTGGACGGCCGTGCTAGCGGGCTACCGCGGGTCTCATCGTACGCGGTCGACCCGATAGCGGGCTACCGCGGGTAAAGGGACGTGGACGGCCGTGCTAGCGGGCTACCGCGGGTCTCATCGTACGTGGTCGACCCGATAGCGAGCTACCGCGGGTAAAGGGACGTGGACGGCCGTGCTAGCGGGCTACCGCGGGTCTCATCGTACGTGGTCGACCCGATAGCGGGCTATCGCGGGTAAAGGGACGTGGACGGCCGTGCTAGCGGGCTACCGCGGGTCTCATCGTACGTGGTCGACCCGATAGCGAGCTTCCGCGGGTAAAGGGACGTGGACGGCCGTGCTAGCGGGCTACCGCGGGTCTCATCGTACGTGGTCGACCCGATAGCGAGCTACCGCGGGTAAAGGGACGTGGACGGCCTCGGTAGCGAGCTACCGCGGGTATCATCGTACGTGGTCGACCCGATAGCGGGCTATCGCAGGTAAAGGGACGTGGACGGCCGTGCTAGCGGGCTACCGCGGGTCTCATCGTACGTGGTCGACCCGATAGCGAGCTACCGCGGGTAAAGGGACGTGGACGGCCCCGGTAGCGAGCTACCGCGGGTAAAGGGACGTGGACGGCCGTGCTAACGGGCTACCGCGGGTATCATCGTACGTGGTCGACCCGATAGCGGGCTACGGCAGGCAAAGGAACGTCGACGGCCTCGGTAGCCAGCTACCGCGGGTAAGGAGGGACGTGGTCGACCCGATAGCGGGCTACGGCCGGCAAAGGATCATCGACGGCCTCGGTAGCGAGCTACCGCGGGTAAGAAGGGGACGTGGTCGACCCGATAGCGGGCTATCGCAGGCAAAGGAACGTCGACGGCCTCGGTAGCCAGCTACCGCGGGTAAGGAGGGACGTGGTCGACCCGATAGCGGGCTACGGCAGGCAAAGGTACGTCGACGGCCTCGGTAGCCAGCTACCGCGGGTAAGGAGGGACGTGGTCGACCCGATAGCGGTCTACCGCAGGCAAAGGTACGTCGACGGCCTCGGTAGCCAGCTACCGCGGGTAAGGAGGGACGTGGTCGACCCGATAGCGGGCTACCGCCGGCAAAGGTACGTCGACGGCCTCGGTAGCGAGCTACCGCGGGTAAGAAGGGGACGTGGTCGACCCGATAGCGGGCTATCGCAGGCAAAGGAACGTCGACGGCCTCGGTAGCCAGCTACCGCGGGTAAGGAGGGACGTGGTCGACCCGATAGCGGGCTACGGCAGGCAAAGGTACGTCGACGGCCTCGGTAGCCAGCTACCGCGGGTAAGGAGGGACGTGGTCGACCCGATAGCGGTCTACCGCAGGCAAAGGTACGTCGACGGCCTCGGTAGCCAGCTACCGCGGGTAAGGAGGGACGTGGTCGACCCGATAGCGGGCTACCGCAGGCAAAGGTACGTCGACGGCCTCGGTAGCCAGCTACCGCGGGTAAGGAGGGACGTGGTCGACCCGATAGCGGGCTACCGCAGGCAAAGGTACGTCGACGGCCTCGGTAGCCAGCTACCGCGGGTAAGGAGGGACGTGGTCGACCTGATAGCGGTCTACCGCAGGTAAAGGTACGTCGACGGCCTCGGTAGCCAGCTACCGCGGGTAAGAAGGGGACGTGGTCGACCTGTCAGCGGGCTACCACGAGAAAGGTACGTGGACGGACGGCCTGTTAGCGGGCTACCACGAGGAAGGTACGTGGACGGCCTGTTAGCGGGCTACCACGAGGAAGGTACGTGGACGGCCTGTTAGAGGGGTACCACGGGCTTATGCGGGGTCTTCACGTATCTACCTACCCGCGGTAGCCCGGTAAAGGCCGACCACGTACCTTTGCCTGCGGTAGAGACCCGTGATCGCCCGGTACCAGACGGGTACCACGGGCTTATGCGGGTCTTCACGTATCTACCTACCCGCGGTAGCCCGGTAAAGGCCGACCACGTACCTTTGCCTGCGGTAGAGACCCGTGATCGCCCGGTACCAGACGGGTACCACGGGCTTATGCGGGTCTTCACGTATCTACCTACCCGCGGTAGCCCGGTAAAGGCCGACCACGTACCTTTGCCTGCGGTAGAGACCCGTGATCGCCCGGTACCAGACGGGTACCACGGGCTTATGCGGGTCTTCACGTATCTACCTACCCGCGGTAGCCCGGTAAAGGCCGACCACGTACCTTTGCCTGCGGTAGAGACCCGTGATCGCCCGGTACCAGACGGGTACCACGGGCTTATGCGGGGTCTTCACGTATCTACCTACCCGCGGTAGCCCGGTAAAGGCCGACCACGTACCTTTGCCTGCGGTAGAGACCCGTGATCGCCCGGTACCAGACGGGTACCACGGGCTTATGCGGGGTCTTCACGTATCTACCTACCCGCGGTAGCCCGGTAAAGGCCGACCACGTACCTTTGCCTGCGGTAGAGACCCGTGATCGCCCGGTACCAGACGGGTACCACGGGCTTATGCGGGGTCTTCACGTATCTACCTACCCGCGGTAGCCCGGTAAAGGCCGACCACGTACCTTTGCCTGCGGTAGAGACCCGTGATCGCCCGGTACCAGACGGGTACCACGGGCTTATGCGGGTCTTCACGTATCTACCTACCCGCGGTAGCCCGGTAAAGGCCGACCACGTACCTTTGCCTGCGGTAGAGACCCGTGATCGCCCGGTACCAGACAGGCCGACCACGTACCTACACGTATCGAGGAATAATGCCAGCCTGGGTCCTGACACGGCCTAAGTAACAGGCTAGGGGTTAGGGTTAGGGTTAGGGTTAGGGTTAGGGTTAGGGTTAGGGTTAGGGTTAGGGTTAGGGTTAGGGTTAGGGTTAGGGTTAGGGTTAGGGTTAGGGTTAGGGTGGTTAGGGTTAGGGTTAGGGTTAGGGTTAGGCATCGTCAAGAGGCGGCTTAGGGTTAGGGTGTACGATGCCTGCCTTCGTTACGTTACGTTACATGAAATGTGATCGTTTCATCGAGAGACCTGCTGTACTATTCTTACGTGCGGCTTCCCGATGAAAAATTGTCAACCTGTAACACTTTTTGACTAGGCTATGGCTTTGGCTGGCCGCCGATGGTCGAGAGACCCGCGGTAACCTGTCCGCGTCTAACGTGCGACATCCCGATGAAAATCTCACCCACGTAAAAAATATTTACCGAGGGTATTGTTTGCCGGCCTGAATGGTCGAGAGACCCGCGGTAGCTCGCCTGCGTCTAACGTGCGGCTTCCCGATGAAAATGTAACCCACGTGAAATTTTTTTACCGACGGTATAGTTTGAAGGTCTCGATGGTCGAGAGACCCGCGGTAGCCTGTCCGCATCTAACGTGCGGCTTCCCGATGAAAATTTCACCCTTCTAAAAAATTGTTACCGAGGGTATAGTTTGACGGCCTCGATGGTCGAGAGACCCGCGGTAGCCTGCCTGCGTCTTACGTGCGGCTTCCCGATGAAAATTTCACCCTTGTAAAAATTTTTTACCGAGGGTATAGTTTGAAGGCCTCGATGGTCGAGAGACCCGCGGTAGCCTGTCCGCATCTAACGTGCGGCTTTCCGATGAACCTTTCAGCCTTGTAAAATTTTTTTTACCGAGGGTACAGTCAGACGGCTTCGATGGATGGTCGAGAGACCCGCGGTAGCCTGCCTGCGTCTAACGTACGGCTTCTCGATGAACAGTTCAGCCTTGTAAAATTTTTTTTACCGAGGGTACAGTCAGACGGCTTCGATGGATGGTCGAGAGACCCGCGGTAGCCTGTCCGCATCTAACGTGCGGCTTTCCGATGAACCTTTCAGCCTTGTAAAATTTTTTTACCGAGGGTACAGTCAGACGGCTTCGATGGATGGTCGAGAGACCCGCGGTAGCCTGCCTCGTCTAACGTGCGGCTTTCCGATGAACATTTCAGCCTTGTAAAAATTTTTTACCGAGGGTACAGTTAGACGGCTTCGATGGTCGAGAGACCCGCGGTAGTCTGCCTGCGTCTAACGGACGGCTTCCCGATGAACATTTCAGCCTTGTAAATTTTTTTTACCGAGGGTACAGTTAGACGGCTTCGATGGTCGAGAGACCCGCGGTAGCCTGCCTGCGTCTAACGTACGGCTTCTCGATGAACATTTCAGCCTTGTAAAATTTTTTTTACCGAGGGTACAGTCAGACGGCTTCGATGGATGGTCGAGAGACCCGCGGTAGCCTGCCTGCGTCTAACGTACGGCTTCTCGATGAACAGTTCACCCTTGTAAAAAATTTTTACCGAGGGTATAGTTTGAAGGCTTCGATGGTCGAGAGACCCGCGGTAGCCTGCCTGCGTCTAACGTACGGCTTCTCGATGAACATTTCAGCCTTGTAAAATTTTTTTTACCGAGGGTACAGTCAGACGGCTTCGATGGATGGTCGAGAGACCCGCGGTAGCCTGCCTGCGTCTAACGTACGGCTTCTCGATGAACAGTTCACCCTTGTAAAAAATTTTTACCGAGGGTATAGTTTGAAGGCTTCGATGGTCGAGAGACCCGCGGTAGCCTGCCTGCGTCTAACGTACGGCTTCTCGATGAAAAGTTCACCCTTGTAAAAAATTTTTACCGAGGGTATAGTTTGAAGGCTTCGATGGTCGAGAGACCCGCGGTAGCCTGCCTGCGTCTAACGTACGGCTTCTCGATGAAAATTTCACCCTTGTAAAAAAATTTTACCGAGGGTATAGTTTGAAGGCTTCGATGGTCGAGAGACCCGCGGTAGCCTGCCTGCGTCTAACGTACGGCTTCTCGATGAACATTTCAGCCTTGTAAAATTTTTTTTACCGAGGGTACAGTCAGACGGCTTCGATGGATGGTCGAGAGACCCGCGGTAGCCTGCCTGCGTCTAACGTACGGCTTCTCGATGAACAGTTCACCGTAAAAAATTTTTACCGAGGGTATAGTTTGAAGGCTTCGATGGTCGAGAGACCCGCGGTAGCCTGCCTGCGTCTAACGTACGGCTTCTCGATGAAATTTCACCCTTGTAAAAAAATTTTACCGAGGGTATAGTTTGAAGGCTTCGATGGTCGAGAGACCCGCGGTAGCCTGCCTGCGTCTAACGTACGGCCTTCTCGATGAACATTTCAGCCTTGTAAAATTTTTTTTACCGAGGGTACAGTCAGACGGCTTCGATGGATGGTCGAGAGACCCGCGGTAGCCTGCCTGCGTCTAACGTACGGCTTCTCGATGAACAGTTCAGCCTTGTAAATTTTTTTTTACCGAGGGTATAGTTAGACGGCCTCGATGGTCGAGAGACCCGCAGTAGCTGGCCTGCGTCTAACGTACGGCTTCCCGATGAAAATTTCAGCCTTGTAATTTTTTTTTTACCGAGGGTATAGTCAGACGGCCTCGATGGTCGAGAGACCCGCGGTAGCCTGTCCGCGTCTAACGTGCGGCTTCCCGATGAAAATTTCACCCTCGTAATTTTTTTTTTACCGAGGGTATAGTTAGACGGCCTCGATGGTCGAGAGACCCGCGGTAGCCTGTCCGCGTCTAACGTGCGACACCACGATGAACATTTCACCCTCGTAAAATTTTTTTACCGAGGGTATACTTTGCCGGCCTGGACGATCGAGGAGACCCGCAGTAGCTGGCCTGCGTCTAACGTACGGCTTCCCGATGAAAATTTCAGCCTTGTAATTTTTTTTTTTTACCGAGGGTATAGTCAGACGGCCTCGATGGTCGAGAGACCCGCGGTAGCCTGTCCGCGTCTAACGTGCGGCTTCCCGATGAAAATTTCACCCTCGTAATTTTTTTTTTACCGAGGGTATAGTTAGACGGCCTCGATGGTCGAGAGACCCGCGGTAGCCTGTCCGCGTCTAACGTGCGACCCCACGATGAACATTTCACCCTCGTAAAATTTTTTTTACCGAGGGTATACTTTGCCGGCCTGGACGATCGAGAGACCCGCGGTAGCCTGTCCGCGTCTAACGTGCGACCCCACGATGAACATTTCACCCTCGTAAAATTTTTTTACCGAGGGTATAGTTTGCCGGCCTGGACGATCGAGAGACCCGCGGTAGCCTGTCCGCGTCTAACGTGCGACCCCACGATGAACATTTCACCCTCGTAAAAATTTTTTACCGAGGGTATACTTTGCCGGCCTGGACGATCGAGAGACCCGCGGTAGCCTGTCCGCGTCTAACGTGCGACCCCCACGATGAACATTTCACCCTCGTAAAAAATTTTTACCGAGGGTATACTTTGCCGGCCTGGACGATCGAGAGACCCGCGGTAGCCTGTCCGCGTCTAACGTGCGACACCACGATGAACATTTCACCCTCGTAAAAAATTTTTACCGAGGGTATAGTTTGCCGGCCTGGACGATCGAGAGACCCGCGGTAGCCTGTCCGCGTCTAACGTGCGACCCACACGATGAAAATTTCACCCTCGTAAAAAATTTTTACCGAGGGTATAGTTTGCCGGCCTGGACGATCGAGAGACCCGCGGTAGCCTGTCCGCGTCTAACGTGCGACCCCCACGGATGAACATTTCACCCTCGTAAATTTTTTTTACCGAGGGTATAGTTTGCCGGCCTGGACGATCGAGAGACCCGCGGTAGCCTGTCCGCGTCTAACGTGCGACCCCACGATGAACATTTCACCCTCGTAAAATTTTTTTACCGAGGGTATAGTTTGCCGGCCTGGACGATCGAGAGACCCGCGGTAGCCTGTCCGCGTCTAACGTGCGACCCCCACGATGAACATTTCACCCTCGTAAAATTTTTTTACCGAGGGTATAGTTTGCCGGCCTGGACGATCGAGAGACCCGCGGTAGCCTGTCCGCGTCTAACGTGCGACCCACACGATGAACATTTCACCCTCGTAAATTTTTTTAACCGAGGGTATAGTTTGCCGGCCTGGACGATCGAGAGACCCGCGGTAGCCTGTCCGCGTCTAACGTGCGACCCCACGATGAACATTTCACCCTCGTAAAAAATTTTTACCGAGGGTATACTTTGCCGGCCTGGACGATCGAGAGACCCGCGGTAGCCTGTCCGCGTCTAACGTGCGACACCACGATGAACATTTCACCCTCGTAAAAAATTTTTACCGAGGGTATAGTTTGCCGGCCTGGACGATCGAGAGACCCGCGGTAGCCTGTCCGCGTCTAACGTGCGACCCACACGATGAAAATTTCACCCTCGTAAAAAATTTTTACCGAGGGTATAGTTTGCCGGCCTGGACGATCGAGAGACCCGCGGTAGCCTGTCCGCGTCTAACGTGCGACCCACACGATGAACATTTCACCCTCGTAAAATTTTTTTTTACCGAGGGTATAGTTTGCCGGCCTGGACTGATCGAGAGACCCGCGGTAGCCTGTCCGCGTCTAACGTGCGACACCACGATGAACATTTCACCCTCGTAAAATTTTTTTTTTACCGAGGGTATAGTTTGCCGGCCTGGATGATCGAGAGACCCGCGGTAGCCTGTCCGCGTCTAACGTGCGACACCACGATGAACATTTCACCCTCGTAAAATTTTTTTTTACCGAGGGTATAGTTTGCCGGCCTGGATGATCGAGAGACCCGCGGTAGCCTGTCCGCGTCTAACGTGCGACACCACGATGAACATTTCACCCTCGTAAAATTTTTTTACCGAGGTTAGTTTCCGAGGGTATCATGTTTGCCGGCCTGGATGATCGAGAGACCCGCGGTAGCCTGTCCGCGTCTAACGTGCGACACCACGATGAACATTCACCCTTCGTTAAAATTTTTTGCCGGCCTGGATGATCGAGAGACCCGCGGTAGCCTGTCCGCGTCTTACGTGCGACACCACGATGAACATTTCACCCTCGTAAGATTTTTTTACCGAGGGTATACTTTGCCGGCCTTGATGATCGAGAGAGCCGCGATAGCCTGTCCGCGTCCAACGTG